>NC_053025.1:496962192-497139251 GCF_003073215.2 Triticum urartu | reverse complement strand
TTTCTTGCTCCAAAGTGTGCTACCTGATCTGAAATTCCAGACTAGTGTTAATTTCACTAAGTCTGAAACCTGTTTATCATTTACATTTTTGCCATGCTTGTTTGAACCTGTTAATGGATGATTTGGCCGTAGCTCAGTGTTCATCTTTTGTCAAGCATCATGAGTGGATCCCTGCCATGTATTTTGTTGTCTTGTTTGAGTGCTGTAGCATAATTATCCCGATGCATTTAGATGACTACTTGCTGTTTATCGCAGACCGTTGCCATATTTGTTTTGCTTCCCACTTCCAAACCGTGTCTCCGATTCCGGTGTTCTTTATATCGATTTCAACCGAAATCACCTCACATTTCCAGTGGCACTCTTGGATTTCCAAGTTGAGGCCAGGTTCAATCATTCCTTGTCAATTCTTGCATATGCATCACATACCGCATCCCGCATAGCATACCATGTTTGCATCTTGTTGTTTGAGCATTGCACGTGGTTGATTGTGTTCCTTTTGCTTGTTTGTCTTGTTTGGCTAGAGCCAGGAGACGAGTTCGCTAACGAGGAGCCCGTTGAGTTTGCTTTCGAAGATCCAGTCAACTCTGACAACTTTGCAGGCAAGATGATCATACCCTCGAAATCACTTCTATCTTTGCTTTGGTAGATGCTCGCTCTTTTGCTATGCCTATGCTACGATGCCTACCACTTGCTTATCATGTCTCCCAAATTTCCATGTCAAACCTCTAACCCACCATGTCCTAGCAAACCGTTGATTGGCTATGTTACCGCTTTGCTCAGCCCCTCTTATAGTGTTGCTAGTTGCAGGTGAAGATTGGAGATTGTTCCTTCTTGGAACATTATTTTCTTGTTGGGATATCATTATATAATCTTGTTATCTTAATGCATCTATATAATTGGTAAAGGATGGAAGGCTCGGCCTTTTGCCTAGTGTTTTGTTCCACTCTTGCTGCCCTAGTTTCCGTCATATCGGTGTTATGCTCCCGGATTTTGCGTTCCTTACGCGGTTGGGTAATAATGGGAACCCCTTGACAAATAGCCTTGAATAAAACTCCTCCAGCAATGCCCAACCTTGGTTTTACCATTTGCCACCTAGCCTCTTTTTCCCTTGGGTTTCCGGAGCCCGAGGGTCATCTTATTTAACCCCCCCGGGCCAGTGCTCCTCTGAGTGTTGGTCCACCTCGTCAGCTGCCGGTGGCCACCAGGGGCAACTCCGGGCTGGCCTACCGGAAGTTTGGACAATCTGAGTGTGCCCTGAGAACGAGATATGTGCATCTCCTATCGGGATTTGTCGGCACATTCGGGCGGTGTTGCTGGATTTGTTTTAACTTGTTGAAGTTGTCTTGTAGAACCGGGATGCCGAGTCTGATCGGAATGTCTCGGGAGAAGGTATATCCTTCGTTGACCGTGAGAGCTGTGATGGGCTAAGTTGGGACTCCCCTACAGGGATTTGAACTTTCGAAAGCCGTGCCCGCGGTTATGGGCAGATGGGAATTTGTTAATGTCCGGTTGTAGATAACTTGAACCTTAACTTACTTAAAATGAATCAACGGTGTGTGTTACCGTGATGGTCTCTTCTTGGCGGAGTCCGGGAAGTGAACACGGTGTTGGAGTAATGTTTGCCGTAGGTTGTTCTCTAGTTCTTCGTTCATGCTTTGCCTTCTCTTCTCGCTCTCTTTTGCGAACAGGTTAGCCACCATATATGCTAGTCGCTTGCTGCAGCTCCACATATTACCTTGCCTTACCTATAAGATTAAATAGTCTTGATCGCAAGGGTGCGAGATTGCTGAGTCCCCGTGGCTCACAGATTACTTCCAAACCAGATGCAGGGCCCGATGACTCCGTTCCAGATGATGCGCTTGAGCTCAAGTGGGAGTTCGACGAAGACTCACGCCGTTACTATGTGTCTTTCCCTGATGTTCAGTAGTGGTGCCCAGTTGGGGCGATCGGGACCATGTCGCTTGTTGGGGTTGATCTTTTATTTTGGTACCGTAGTCGGACCATGATTGTATTGGTTGATGTAATGCTATTTATGTACTTTGTGTGACGTGGCGAGTGTAAGCCAACTATGTACCTTTCCCCTTATTATCTATTTACATGGGTTGTTGTGAAGATTACCTTACTTGCGACATTGCTTTCAATGCGGTTATGCCTCTAAGTCGTGCTCCGACACGTAGGAGATATAGCCACATCGAGGGCGTTACAAGTTGGTAATCAGAGCCTTCCCCGACCTTAGGAGCCCCCACTGCTTGATCGAATTAGCAGCCGTTGTTGAGTCTAGAAAAATGTTTTGAGTCATTTAGGAATTATATGTCGGAGAGTTTAGGAATTCTTTTTACTCCCCAGTCCCTTCATCGCTCTGGTGAGGCATCCTGACATCGAGTTTTGAATCTTCTCTTCTCAAATTTCACTAAATTTTTTTTAGGATCACGCGGGTATCTTGGAATCGTTCCGATGGATTTGTGACGAGAACATTGTTCTTGGTGCCTCCTGTCATTTAGGGGTTGTGGCAGTGTCCCGGGGAGTTGAGCTCCGAGGTGTTGTCGTCACAATTTTATCGTTGCAGTTCTGGAATACCTGAGTTTAGTTCGCCGACATCGAAAATCTCTTTTATGCAGTTGTTGGTGAGATAACCTCGATGCCACCCAGTACTGGGGCGGGAGTTCGGGAGTATTGCCATAACTTGTATAACGGATGCTTTTCGAAGGTTGAGGTAGACGATTTCCGAAGTTTTTTTTCGATTATGTGTTGAAGGATGGATACAACTGGATGTAGGATTTGCTAGATTTGGGTGAGATATTATGCTTCCCCTGTATCCCCAACACCTGATTGCATAACCGGAAAGGTTCGGGAGTTTCATAGGTGGGAATTGTTGTAGCTCTAGTTCTTCTTCCACGGATATTTGGTTTGAGATTGGGTGATCCTTACCGAGTATTCGTTCTTGTTCTGTACCTTGTTGATTCATTCCTCTACCTAAATTCTAAGTGGCTTCTCAATTGATGGATATGTGACCATTCCTATTGGAATGCATTCGTTCTTTTTGTTCGGATGTGAAGACTATATGTTGCAATTTCAACCTGCTTGATTCAGCTTCAATCTTATCTATCAATGTGCTAATGGATGTCAACCTCTTCAGGATGGCTCCTCCAACGCGCACGACTCCGAATCCTGATCCGCCACCACCACCCCCTCCTCCGGAAGCATGGCAAGCTGTGATGGCCGCTACCAATGCAAACACGCAGTTGATCATGCAAATTCTTCAAGAGCGCAACCAAGCGAACCAAGGCAACCAAGGCAACAATCAGAATCACTTTGCTACACTCAACCAGTTCCTTGCTAACCAGCCAAAGACCTTCAGCAATTGTGTTGAGGCAACTGATGCTGACGATTGGCTTGTGGACTTGTGCAAGCATTTTGAGTGCAGTAACGTCAGGCCTGAGGACTTTGTCAAGTTCGCTTCCTTCCAACTCAAAGACCAAGCTGCAGAATGGTTCCAGCAGTACAAAGATTCCAGAGGAGGCCGTGTGATTACCTGGGATGAATTCTGTCAAGACTTCAAAGATCATCATATTCCTCAGAGCGTGGTTGAAAGCAAGCGTGAGGAATTCCGTGACCTGAAGCAAGGCTCTATGTCTGTCTATGACTACAACAAGTTGTTTTAGAAGCTCGCCCGTTTTGCTAAGCAGGACGTCCCTGACGAGAAGAGCATGATATACCAGTTCAGGGATGGTCTCAGAGAAGAAATCCAGCTAGCTCTCGTTCTCTTTGAGCCCAGGAGGTACGATGAGTTTTACAACATGGCATTGAAGCAAGAGGCTGCTCAACTGAAGTTTGATGCTTCCAAGAAGCGAGTCAGAGATGCTACTCCTTCTTCCTCTACTCAAGTGGCTAAGCAGCAGAAGTATTGGCTTCCTCCTCCTCCGTTTCGTCAGCCGTATCAACAGAAGAGCAAAGGTGGCAGTGGATCTTCCCACCCACCCAACCCTGGCTTTCAGAACAAGACTTCGTCTCAAGCTTCAAGATCGAGTGCTCCATATCACCGTCCGCTTTCAGAGGTCACGTGCAACAAGTGCCAACAGAAGGGTCACTATGCCAACAAATGCTTCAATCAGAGGCGTCTCCCTCCTCCTCCTCCTGTGAGATAGGCAAGTACAGCTGTGGTCAAGCATAACCCCAAGCACGCCAAGGTCAACTTGATGAATGCAGCTCAGGAAGAGGACTCGTCAGATGTCATCATGGGTAACCTTCCTGTTAACGATGTTTCTGCAAAAGTACTTTTTGACACTGGTGCATCACATTATTTCATCTCGAGACCTTTTGCATCTAAGCATGAGTTGTCTTCTCAAGTTTTGCATAAACCGTTAGCAGTTGTCTCACCAAGTAAATGTTTGCTCGCTAACCATGACATTCCGGATATTTCTATCGTGATAGGTGATTTTAAGTTTCTGGCTTCTCCAATGGTCCTTGGTAACTCGGATATTGATCTTATTCTTGGAATGGACTGGCTTTCTAAGCATAAGGCTCAGCTTGATTGTGCAGCCAGGCAGATTCAATTGACTCATTCGTCTGAGGATGTAATTGTCTTTGCCGCTCGGGATAATACCATCCGCCTGTTTTTTCTCAATGAGAAGGGTGAACTCGATGCCATCTCTCAAATTCCAGTCGTTTGCGAATATTAAGACGTCTTTCCAGAAGAGCTTCCAGGAATGCCTCCGCACCGGCCAGTTGAATTCGTCATCGATCTTGAGCCTGGCACGGAACCGGTTTGCAAACGTCCTTACAAGATCGGACCTGAAGAGTTAAAGGAGCTGAAGAAGCAACTCGATATTCAAGAACGAATGGGTCTCATCCGACCTAGTTCTTCTTCATGGTGTTGTGGAGTACTTTTTGTGAAGAAGAAGGATGGAACGGACCGACTTTGTGTTGACTACCGTCCATTGAACAAGAAGACTATCAAGAACAAGTACCCACTTCCCAACATCAACGAGCTGTTCGAACAACTCAAAGGTGCCCAAGTATTCTCCAAGCTTGATCTCCGTATGGGTTATCACCAGATTCGAATCCGTGAGCAAGATATTCCCAGGACGGCTTTCAGAACAAGCTATGGTTCATACGAATACACAGTCATGTCTTTTGGCCTCGTCAACGCTCCTCCGACTTTCTCTCGCATGATGAACTTCATCTTCAACGCCTACACAAATGATTTCGTTTTGGTCTATGTCGACGACATTTTGGTCTTTTCGAAGAACAAGGAAGATCATGCCAAGCACTTGCGTTTGGTGCTCGATAAGCTCAGGGAACATCACTTCTACGCCAAGTTCTCAAAGTGCGAGTTTTGGCTCGATGAGGTTCTTTATCTTGGCCATATCATCTCTGCCAAGGGCATTGCGGTGAATCCTGAGAAGGTGTCTGCAATTGTGAATTGGGAACCACCTCAGAACGTGAAGCAACTCCGTAGCTTCCTCGGTCTCGCAAGCTACTGTCGAAGGTTCGTTGAGAACTTTTCAAAGATTGCGAAGCCTCTTTCAAACCTTCTCCAGAAGCACGTCAAGTACATTTGGTCTCCGGAATGTGACATCGCTTTCAACACCTTGAAAGAGAAATTGGTCACTGCTCCAGTTCTGACTACTCCTGATGAATCCAAACCGTTCGAGGTCTTCTGCGATGCCTCTCTCCAAGGTCTTGGTGCAGTGTTGATGCAAGAGCAGAAAGTTGTGGCCTATGCCTCTCGCCAGTTGAATCCCAACGAGAAGAACTACCCCACTCATGACCTCGAGTTGGCGGCAGTTGTGCATGCTCTTTTGACTTGGAGACATCTCTTATTGGGAAGAAAAGTGGACATCTTCACTGACCACAAGAGTCTCAAGTACATCTTTACTCAGCCTAATCTCAACCTCAGGCAGACTCGTTGGGTCGAAATGATTCAAGAGTATAATCTGAGTATCGAGTATACTCCAGGCAATGCCAATGTGATTGCTGACGCTTTGAGCAGGAAGGCTTATTGCAACAGTCTGATTCTCAAGCCTTATCAACCCGAGCTTTGTGAAGCTTTCCGCAAACTCAATCTGCAAGTTGTTCCTCAAGGTTTCCTCGCCAACCTTCAAGTCTCTCCTACTTTGGAAGATCAGATTCGTGAGGCTCAACTTCTGGATGCTATGGTGAAGAAGGTGAAGATTGGGATTGCCAAGAGTCAACCCAAGTACAAGTGCTACCGCCTTGATGACAAGGATACTCTTTTCTTCGAGGATCGTATTGTTGTGCCCAAAGGTGACCTTTGCAAAGTTATCATGAATGAGGCGCAAAATTCACTCCTCTCCATCCACCCTAGGAGTACGAAGATGTATCAGGACCTCAAGCAGGCTTATTGGTGGACTCAAATGAAGCGCGAGATTGCTAAGTTCGTGAATGAATGTGATGTCTACAGAAGAGTGAAGGCAGAACACCAAAGGCCAGCTGGTCTCCTTCAACCTCTTGCCATTCTAGAATGGAAGTTTGACCACATTGAGATGGACTTCGTGACTGGGTTTCCAAAGTCCAAGCGTGGCAATGATGCTATATTCGTTTTCATCGACAAACTCACTAAAGTGGCTCACTTTCTGCCTATCAAAGAGTCTATCACTGCAGCTCAATTGACGGAGCTGTATACCTCTCGGATTGTCTCTCTGCACGGTATTCCATAGGTGATCTCCTCAGACCGTGGCAGCATCTTTACCTCCAAGTTTTGGGAGTCTTTTCAGAAGGCCATGGGCACCAACATCCGCTTCAGCACAACTTTCCATCCTCAAATTAGTGGTCAAGTCGAGCGTGTCAATCAGATTCTTGAAGATATGCTCAGGGCTTGTGTGATCTCCTTCGGTATGAAGTGGGAAGATTGTCTTCCATATGCTGAATTCTCCTACAACAACAGTTTTCAAGCAAGTTCGGGCAAGGCCTCATTGAAATTCTGTATGGCAGGAAGTGCTGTACTCCTCTTAACTGGTCAGAAACCGGTGAACGTCAACTTCTTGGAAATGACTTAATCACAGAGGTAGAGGAAATGTATAAAGTCATTCGTGATAACCTCAAAGCAGCGCAATCGTGCCAGAAGAGCTACTATGATGGTAAGCACCGTGATTTGGCTTTCGAGATCGGAGATCATGTTTACCTCCGCGTCTCTCCAATGAAAGGTACTCGTCGCTTCGGTATCAAAGGGAAGCTTGCCCCTAGATACGTGGGTCCTTTCAAGATCGTCAGCAAGAGAGGCGATCTCGCCTATCAACTCGAGCTTCCTTAAAACTTTGCAAATATGCATGACGTGTTCCATGTCTCTCAGCTCCGCAAGTGCTTCAAGACTCCTGACCGCACCGTCAACTTCGAAGACATTGATCTCCAAGAAGATCTCTCTTATCGTGAGCACCCCGTTGCTATTCTTGAAGAGACTGAACGTAAGACTCGCAATAAGTCAATCAAATTCCTCAAAGTCAAGTGGTCGCACCATTCCGACCGTGAAGCCACCTGGGAACGCGAGGATCACCTCCGTTCTGAGTACCCGGCGTTCTTCCAGTCCTAGATCTCAGGACGAGATCCTTTCGTAGTGGTGGAGTGTTGTAACACCCCGGATGTATTTTACCTAATATGTACTCCAACTCTTGCCGTTTCCGGCGCTAAGTTATTTTATTTCCTCGGGTTCGGGTTTTTGTCTCCGTGTGTTGTTGTCGTTGTCATGCATCTCATATCATGTCATTATGTGCATTGCATTTGCATACGTGTTCGTCTCATGCATCCGAGCTTTTTCCCCGTTGTCCGTTTTGCATTCCGGCGCTTCTATCTCCTCCGGTGGTTCTTTCTACCTTCCTTTCGTGTGTGGGGGTCAAGTTTCGTACCATTTGGACTTCGTTTGATACTCCAACGGTTAACCGAGGGACCGAGAAGGCCTTGTGTGTGTTGCAGCCCAACACCCCTCCAATTTGGCCCAAAACCCACCAAAACACTCCCCATCATCTAGACTCTCCTCACCTCATTTGGACTCTCCTAGCTCCTCCTATGTCTATTTAAAGACCCACTCCCGAAATTTCGGATCTCTCCCCCGAAACCCTAGCTTCCGTCTTCCTCCGCGCGCCGGACAACGTCCGCCGGCGCCGGACGTGTCCGACTTCCACCCCCGCCGCCATGTGGCACGCCCCCATTCGCCGCCGCCTCGCGCCCACATCGCCGCCGCTCCGGCCCGGGAGGCCCAGATCGGGCCCCCGAGGCCCACATCGCCACCCGAGGCGTCCTCCCCGCCCGACCGCCACATCGCCGCCCTTCGCCTCCAACTCCGGCGGCCCGCGCCGCCCCGCGCCGTCGCCGGCGGCCGCCGCACTTCTCGCCGGCCGGAGCCGCACCGGCCGCCTCCTCTCGCCGTCCCGGCACCCTCCTCGCCGCCGACGTCGCCTCCTCGCCTCCTCGCCCGGATCCGCGCTGCCCCGGCCTCCACCTCCTCCACGGCGACGTCTCCGGCGAAGCCCCGGCGATCCTCGGCTTCCGTGCGCGAGATCTGGATCGGGTCAAACCCTAGGTTGACCCCGGGATATTTTCTGAGTCATTTTTCTGCAGTATTTTGATGCCATGTTCATCACATCGTAACTCCGCATCCGTAGCTCCGATTTGCGCATGTAGCATATCAAAATGTTCGCCTCAGAGAGCACATCATTTCATCTCATTGCATCATTTTCATTTGAGTTCATCTTGATGCCCGAAATGCTGTTGGAAGAGAGCTATTTGAGTTAATTGTCAGATCTGCTGCACCAAATAGCTATTTGTCATTTTTGC
Organism: Triticum urartu; assembly: GCF_003073215.2. Lineage (NCBI taxonomy): Eukaryota > Viridiplantae > Streptophyta > Magnoliopsida > Poales > Poaceae > Triticum > Triticum urartu. The sequence continues at coordinate 497,130,461 of NC_053025.1, read as the reverse complement.
CATGTTTAATGTGTGCATGATATGCTCCTGAGCTCTACATGAGTTTTGTTATATGATTTGCCATCTTTATAGAGGTGCTATCCATGTATTTTTGTGACATGTGTGGTGACTAGCACAAGCTTGCAAAGTAGTGCATTCGTTAATGCTGATTTCAGGGACTTAGAAATTTCACGAAGTCCTTGATCTGTTTTTATCAATATGCCATATGTTCATATTGTTTTCTAGTGATCCGTGCCTCTTTTGAGGATGATCAGTTAGGATGATTTGTTAATATTGTGGTACTCTATCCATCCATGTCTTTGTTTGCAATTATGGAGCACCCTAGCTTGAGTCAATCGAGCTCTACTTTTTCTATTTCGTAATTCCTGGCAGATTGTCTACTTGTTAGCGATTTTGCCGAGGATGTTGTTGTTGACCCGTGCATGCTATGTTGTTGTTCTTGCCATGTATAGCTTATATAATGTGTATTCTTGATGGGTGTATACTTATATTGTCATGCCTTACTCTGTAGTGAGTGCATCGAGCTCGTAAACATGCCTATTCGTTAACAGATTTGCATGCTCCAGTTTTTCACTAAGTCTGTAATCTGATTATGTTTTTGCCATGTTCACATGCTTGCAATTGTATTTTCTGATCCCTTTTGGTTCAAGGTCACTAAGGGACTTTTGTTAAGCTCTTTGAGTAGCTCCATACCATGCCTTGCTCTGCCATGTTAAGTTCCTGTAGCATATAGTTTTCTTGCTCCAAAGTGTGCTACCTGATCTGAAATTCCAGACTAGTGTTAATTTCACTAAGTCTGAAACCTGTTTATCATTTACATTTTTGCCATGCTTGTTTGAACCTGTTAATGGATGATTTGGCCGTAGCTCAGTGTTCATCTTTTGTCAAGCATCATGAGTGGATCCCTGCCATGTATTTTGTTGTCTTGTTTGAGTGCTGTAGCATAATTATCCCGATGCATTTAGATGACTACTTGCTGTTTATCGCAGACCGTTGCCATATTTGTTTTGCTTCCCACTTCCAAACCGTGTCTCCGATTCCGGTGTTCTTTATATCGATTTCAACCGAAATCACCTCACATTTCCAGTGGCACTCTTGGATTTCCAAGTTGAGGCCAGGTTCAATCATTCCTTGTCAATTCTTGCATATGCATCACATCCCGCATCCCGCATAGCATACCATGTTTGCATCTTGTTGTTTGAGCATTGCACATGGTTGATTGTGTTCCTTTTGCTTGTTTGTCTTGTTTGGCTAGAGCCGGGAGACGAGTTCGCTAACGAGGAGCCCGTTGAGTTTGCTTTCGAGGATCCAGTCAACTCTGACAACTTTGCAGGCAAGATGATCATACCCTCGAAATCACTTCTATCTTTGCTTTGCTAGATGCTCGCTCTTTTGCTATGCCTATGCTACGATGCCTACCACTTGCTTATCATGTCTCCCAAATTGCCATGTCAAACCTCTAACCCACCATGTCCTAGCAAACCGTTGATTGGCTATGTTACCGCTTTGCTCAGCCCCTCTTATAGCGTTGCTAGTTGCAGGTGAAGATTGGAGATCATTCCTTATTGGAACATTATTTTCTTGTTGGGATATCATTATATAATCTTGTTATCTTAATGCATCTATATACTTGGTAAAGGGTGGAAGGCTCGGCCTTTTGCCTAGTGTTTTGTTCCACTCTTGCCGCCCTAGTTTCCGTCATATCGGTGTTATGCTCCCGGATTTTGCGTTCCTTACGCGGTTGGGTAATAATGGGAACCCCTTAACAAATAGCCTTGAATAAAACTCCTCCAGCAATGCCCAACCTTGGCTTTACCATTTTCCACCTAGCCTCTTTTTCCCTTGGGTTTCCGGAGCCCGAGGGTCATCTTATTTAACCCCCGGGCCAGTGCTCCTCTTGAGTGTTGGTCCACCTCGTCAGCCGCCGGTGGCACTAGGGGCAACTCCGGGCTGGCCTACTAGAAAGTTTGGACAATCTGAGTATGCCCTGAGAACGAGATATGTGCATCTCCCTATCGGATTTGTTCGGCACATTCGGGGCGGTGTTGCTGACTTTGTTTTAACTTGTTGAAGTTGTCTTGTAGAACCGGGATGCCGAGTCTGATCGGAATGTCGGGAGAAGGTATATCCTCGTTGACCGTGAGAGCTGTGATGGGCTAAGTTGGGAACTCCCCTGCAGGGATTTGACTTTCGAAAGCCGTGCCCGCGGTTATGGGCAAATGGAAATTTGTTATGTCCGGTTGTAGATAACTTGAACCTTAACTTAATAAAATGAATCAAACGGTGTGTGTTAAACCGGTGATGGTCTCTCTCGGCGAGTCCGGGAAGTGAAACACGGTGTTGGAGTATGTTTGCCGTAGGTGTCCTCTAGTTCTTCGTTCGTGCTTTTCCTCTCTTCTCGCCTCTCTTTTGCGAACCACGTTAGCCAACCATATATGCTAGTCGCTGCTGCAGCTCCACATATTACCTTGCCTACCTATAAGCTTAAATAGTCTTGATCGCGAGGGTGCGAGATTGCTGAAGTCCATGGCTCACAGATTACTTCCAAACCAGATGCAGGCGCCGATGACTCCGTTCCAGATGATGCGCTTGAAGCTCAAGTGGGAGTTCGACGAAGACTCACAGCCATTACTATGTGTCCTTTCCTGATGTTCAGTAGTGGTGCCAGTTGGGGCGATCGGGACCATTGTCTCTTGTTGGGGTTGACTTTTTATTTTGGTACGTAGTCGGACCATGATTGTATTGGCGATGTAATGCTATTTTATGTACTTTGTGTGACGTGGCGAGTGTAAGCCAACTATGTAACCTTTCCTCTATTATATTTACATGGGTTGTTGTGAAGATTACTTACTTGCAACATTGCTTTCAATGCGGTTATGCCTCTAAGTCGTGCTCTGACACGTAAGAGATATAGCCGCATTGAGGGCGTTACAGTATCTATGGCCGACTATGGTATGCACGAGAAGGAAGTACTTAGGATATACACACACCTGCGCTTGTTGTTCATGTCGAAGCTCTCTTTCACTCTTTCATACAATTATGCCTCAGCTACCCGTGCTTTTGTTTTTGGTAGAGGTCTAATCGCCCTTGCTAGCCGAACATGCTTTGGTCGGTTGTGCCGGGTTCTCACCATATGTCATTGGCGTGATCATTGATAGGTGTCCGGGACCTCATTGCGTGGGAGGTCCCCTCTATTTTTTAGGTCGGATATGCAGGGCGCTCCGTCCACGCTATCATCGTTGGGCATCATCACAACCATGAGAGCGTGGACTCAATCTGTTCGGAATGACGTATCCCCGGTCGTTATGGTATGCACCAAAAGAAAATACGTAAGATAACACCTGGGCCGCGGCTCCCGAATTCAAGTCCGGGACCCCAATCCGGCTTACCTCCTGGCTAAAAAAGGGCCTGGACTGGTCATCGTCAGACGAGATATCAGCGCTGCAGGCGCACGTCAAGAGCATGGTGGACAAGAACATCAAGCTCGTCAATGTGATCCAGGTGATTCTTTTTCGCCGGATCCTTCCCTGCCAAAGCTAGACTTGCCATTTGTGGGAGTTCGATCCGGACAAGCACCGGACCTTGTGACAGTTCTTCAGCTCCACACACGAAGGTGTCTGGAAGGTGCTTTTCAAGGCCAATCAGACATGGCCGCAGACGTCCGAGGACCGCGGATACAACCTGACCCGTCTAGCTAGTCCAGTAAGTTCTTCATACTTCAAGGTGCATCTCTTCCTGTGCATTCAAGGAAGATGTCTAAGTTTATCCATTTGTCTTTTCAGAGCTGGATAAAGAAGGTGGAGCGGATCCAGTGTCCAGCTCCGCTGCCCGAAAACCCAGCTATCCCGCTCGTGACGAAGATGCTGGTTCCGGCGCCCTACCAGGCGCCGGAGAAGAAGGCCAAGAAGAAGGGCCAGAAGACAAGAAACAGCCTCTGCCATAAAGGCACTTCGAACGCAACATCCGAAGACGCCAAAACTCACTCCTCCCCCGCTAAAAACGATGACGAGGAGGAAAGCAATTCTCCCCCCGAGAGGGGAAGGAAGAAAAGGGTGGCCTCCACGAATCTGGAGGCAGAGGCGGAGGCATCCAAGAAAGGGAGAGTCTCTCTTGCGGACGATTCCGAATCGGACACCGATAGCAGCCCCGAGTGGCGTCCCAGGAAGAAGCCCCTGGCCAGATCGTAAGTACTCAAAGGCACTTACACACATATATATCCAACTCCTTTGCTTCATGGCTTTAATATGTTGAATCATGCGCTGCAGTCCGGCTCTCGCCCACCACCATCGATCCTCATCTTCGGGGAATTCGCTGGATCCAAAGGTGATGCACAACGGATCGCTTCCGCCGTCCTCCTCCCCCAAGACTATGGACGATGCCGAAGTGTTGTCCCGAAGGACCCTCCCAGGACAGGGAGAGGTACAGAAGGTTGCCGAGGGGGAGCCAGAGGGTGATACCTCGGTCGCCGGACACATGGGGGAGCAGACCCCCTGAGACTAGTGATGGGGCCATATCCAATTAGGCCCCAAGCCGAATACTATTTCGGAGGTCCGTACGGCTCCGGAATCAGGTAAGCAACCTCCTTCAAAAGAAGGAGGTGCATCTATTTCACTGGTGACCTTTGTCCATCCGGAGGCACCGGATACTCTACTGGAAGCGCTCCAAGGTGCTTCCATTGTAGAAGAACACCGTATCCTTATGGGTATGGTGGTTGAGAGGGTTCAGTCCGCTAAGAGCGGACTGACCGAAGCCTGTGCCGGCCTTCTAACGGGCTTTGAGGTACGTGACGCAATTATGCAAAAAGACGCCACAGTACAGACAGTAGCCCCTGAGACTCTATCCGGTGTTCGAAAAGAAAGGCCAGACAGAGGATTGAATAATTTTCGCAGGAGACTAATCATATATGTCTATGTGAGTAAGCAGGCGTCGATGCTGGCTGCGACCTCCCATTCTGCCGAAGTATCCAAATTGAAGCAGAGGCTGGAGCAGGCCGATGAAGAGCTCGGCCATGTCAAAAAATAGCTTGAGGACAAACAAGATACGCAATGGCCTATTCAGATCTTAAAATGATAATAATTGTTTGTGTTGATCACGTTAATATGATGCTTCATAGGAGCTGCGGCCGAGGTGGAGTCACTCCAGAATGCTCTGAGCGAGGCCCAGAAGAAAGCGGAGAAGGAACAAGCCGCCCGCAAGAAACACGATTCAAGGGTCGGGGAGGTTCAGCAGGATCGAGGACGCCGTAAAGAAATGCGAGTCCTTGGAGCGCAAGATTGCGGACCAAGAGTCCAAACTTGCTAAGGCCCGCCAAAGCTCGAGGAAGTCCAGGAGGCCAAGAAAATTGCGGCGGGTAAGACCTTTATTGTGCAGAGCAAATCTGTGAAGAAAAGGTACCTCTTACTGACCCGGATTTGGAGTTCTCTAGGAGCGTTTGCGGATCTACCTCGCAGTGTGGCTGATGCTGCGGAGTTCTTCCGAGACAAAGAGGGGAGCTCATTGGAGAAGATGTTCTGGTCGCAATACCTCGCGCCAGAGCATCCGGTGGCCCTCAGCGATCAGCTGAAACAGCTGTCCGAACTGCATAGGGTGGCCAGACTGGCCATGAAGGATTTAATAATCCGTCTATGGCCTGCCGAAGCCGTGCCTAGTAGCCACTTCGGGCTCGTGAAGCGGCTGGTCGATGCCTACCCTCGTCTTGATGCCATAAAGCGATCGGCCTGCATCGAAGGTGCGCGGATGGCCTTCGCCCGTGTCAAGGTACAGTGGGCGAAGATGAACGCCGTCAAGCTTGCGACCGAGGGGCCGCCTGAGGGCAAAGAGCACCGCACGCCCGAGTGCTATTTTGATGACGTCCTGGAAGGATCCTGCATTGCAGCGGGCCAGTGTGCGAAGGACATTATCTTTGAATGAATGTATTCGTGTTTATCCAGTCCTGTATTATGGAACAAAGCCTATATGTAATATATTGCTTATTGTTTTTCGAGAATATTTCCTCCTGTGCAACCATTTATTTAGATCTGAGAGTTGGCCAGTCGTCAGCTTCAACCCCCACGTAGATAGTACGGGGGTGTTCGGATTGGAACCTAAACACACTTGACCCAAGAGTTTGGTCCTTGAAGGAGGTATTCAGTGCATCGAACCAGGCAATCGGACTATGTGGCTTTATCACCCTCACTTAGCCATAGGAGTTTGACAAATAGGAGTGTAGGCATAGCCCCTAGTTTGTTTATCCGGACTAGGGGCTGTAAACACCTGATCGGGTGGAAGCCGATCCGTCGCATAATGCAGAAAAAATCGCAAGAGATTTTAGCCACCGAATAGCTGACCAGCTCTTGCCGCATCACGACAGTCAGTTTTTGGCTTTCTCTACTGAGGTGTTTATCCGGATGAACCAGAAACACAATCGCAGTAGTTCTCCCTTTACTACCCTAGCCGATAAAACAGAACGTAAGGTAGCAAGCACAGGAGCCGGGCAACCCAACTATTGACCAAAGACATGATTCAGAGCCGATGCATATAATGCAATATTCGGGGAACCGAATTGTACTGTAAAAAGTGTTCAGACTTGTTGCCAACATATGGAGCGCAATGGAGCCCCTGGAGAGTTAAGTTGTACCAAAGTGTACGGGTGCAATTGATAAAAATAGTTTAAATGTAATGAAGGAGTAAGCCAATGCCACATATGTTGGGCTGCAAACTGTTTCCATTATAATCTGATTGATACGTCAACGCGTATTTGTACAAATAATGCGGTAAGCAACAAGGCTATTTAACATGCCGAGACCAAGGGGAAGCTATGTGCGGGTCTTGCAAACAGGCAAAGTGATCGTCAAGAAGATCATCTAGATTTTTCTGGCACACGTCTATGCTACCTGCCTCCTTGGTATGTTTATCCTTCGAAAGGATCAATGATGAGGCTGTCGTGAGGGGCCTGTGGAAAAGAAACCTGAAAAGGATATCAAGAAAAAGGGAAAGTATGAGTGCCCGGATAAGGTCGAGCCGTATTGTGGACCATGATCGAGTTATGCCTCCGTATTTGCCCGTGGTATTTTTAATGCGTAGTTATGTACGCGCGGTACATATGCTGTAGTTCGGTCGGGACTGGGATGGAGGCCGAATTGCTAGTCCAACTCCTGACGAGCCGGACTGTCATGCTGCGGAGTAATCCGGACTCGTTTAATAGTGTCGGGGGGCTTGGCCGCCGAATTGATGTTATGTTTGATAAGGCCGCCCTGTACTTCCGCTGCCAGGGCCGCAGTGTGCTCCTCGGTACGGAGGGAGCATTCCATGTTTCTGTTGACTGTTATGAAACCGCGTGGGCCGGGCATCTTAAGCTTAAGATAGGCATAGTGTGGCACTGCATTGAAGCGAGCAAATGCGGTTCATCCGAGCGGTGCGTGATAGCCACTGCGGAAGGGGACGATGTCGAAGATCAAGTCTTCGCTTCGGAAGTTGTCCGGTAATCGGAAGACGACTTCCAATGTGATTGAGCCTGTGCAACGGGCCTCTACACCTGGTATTACTCCTTTAAAGGTAGTTTTGGTGGGCTTGATCCTTGACGGATCGATGCCCATCTTGCAGACTCTGTCCTGATAGAGCAGGTTAAGGCTGCTGCCACCGTCCATGAGGACCCACGTGAGGTGGAATCCATCAATGGTTGGGTCGAGGACCAGTGTGGCTGAGCCGTCGTGATGAATACTGGTCGGATGGTCCCTGCGATCGAAAGTGAGCGGGCAAGATGACCATGGATTGAATTTTGGGGCGACTGGCTCTATCGCATAGACGTCCCTGAGTGCGCGTTTGCGCTCCCTCTTGGGGATATGAGTGACATATATCATGTTCACTGTTTTGACTTGGGGGGGGGGGTTCTTCTGCCCCCCTGTGTTCCGTGGACGGGGCTCCTCATCATCGTCCTCACTTGCCGACCCCTTCTCTTTGTCCTCGGTATGTAACTTATCGGCCTGTTTAAAGACCCAACAGCTTGTGTTGGTATGATTGGCAGATTTATCGGGGGTGTCGTGGATCTGACATGGTCGATCAAGGATTCGGTCCAAGCTAGATGAACCCGAATTGTTTCTTTTAAATGGCTTCTTCTGCTGACCAGGCTTGGAGCCGCTGAATCGGGCGTTGACCGCTGTGTCATCAGTATTGGCACCGTTGTTCCGACGCTTGTGCCTATTGCGTTGGGGCTTGCTGTTGCTATTTCTGGCTTCAGAGGTGCCAGGTTCGCTTGCATTGTTGCTGCTACGGGCTAGCCAACAATCTTCGCCCGCGCAAAAGCGGGTCATAAGTGCCGTGAGGGCTGCCATGGACTTCAGCTTTTCTTGGCCAAGGTGCCGAGCGAGCCATTCGTCACGAATGCTGTGCTTAAATGCCGCTAGGGCTTCGGCATCCGGACAGTTGACAATCTGGTTCTTTTTAATTAGGAACCTAGTCCATAATTTTCTGGCCGACTCTCCGGGCTGTTGAACTATGTGACTTAAGTCATCGGCATCCGAAGGTCGGACGTATGTACCCTGGAAGTTGTCGCGGAAGGCGTCTTCCAGGTCCTCCCAGCTGCCAATGGAGTTTTCTAGCAGGCTGTTTAACCAGTGCCGAGCTGGTCCCTTGAGTTTTAACGGGAGGTATTTGATGGCATGAAGATCATCACCGCGGGCCATATGAATATGGAGGAGAAATCTGATTCGATATTCACGGGTTTAAATCCTTCTGGGAATTCATGTTCCGTTACTTCGTCAGTGAAGCAGAGGGGATGTGTGGCGCCTCTATAGCGGGCCACGTCGCGGCGTAGCTCCGATAGAGTCCGTCTTCGGATTTTCGGCCCGAGCGTGGTTATGGCTGTCGTGCCCGGGTAGATAGCCGTCCTCGCGTGTTGGAGCACGCCTCCGTGATCCATAGATCGATCTGGTCTAGCCCACTCTATTTTCCAAATCTTTCCGTAGGTCGTAAGTATATTTCTGAGCTGTTGTGTCCCTAGCTTTACGGCGAGGTGGTACGGGCTGGTATTCGGCTTGAGCTGCCATTTTGTCATAGCCACATGGTGGTCGGTCGGCCGCGTTACGTGCCGATGGTACGGGCACCAGCGCCTCATCGTCGAATTGAGGTAGCAGCTTGCGCTTCGGTTAACTCTTTGTTGGGCGCTCGAGGCCGTATTCCTCGGCTGCCAGGACATTAGTCCACCTGTCGTTGAGCAGATCTTGGTCAGCTTGGAGCTGCTGCTGCTTCTTTTTCAGGCTCCTTGTAGTGGCTATTAGCCGGCGCCTAACATTCGTGCTTAAGGGGTTCCTCAGGTACGATAAAGTCTTCGTCGTCAAGGCTCGCCTCCTCCTCGGAGAGTGGAAGGTAATTACTATCCTCCGAGTCTTCGTTTATAGCCTGTTCATCAGGGCTAATTTGCCCATCTTCCCGATCGTCCTGTTCGGAGGCTGGCTCGACGGGGTCTTCTTGGTCTTCGGCGTCGTCCGGAGTATTGATGTCTCTGGTGCCGCTATTGCTGTCTTTTCCACGGCGTGACTTAGAGCGGCACCGCTGACGTCAACACTTTGGTTGTATCTTAGGAGGTGTATCCTCAACTGGATTTTTATCGTTATCGCTGTTACCCTCTTTGGGTGTATCCAGCATGTACACGTCATACGAAGAGGTGGCCGTCCAACGTCCGGTGAACGGCGGGTTTTGGGCCTGCTCTTCTCCGGCATCGTCGTCCATACCATTGATGTCTTCGGAGCTATAATCGAGCATGTCGGTTAAGTCCTCGACAGTGGCTATGAAGTGGGTAGTGGGTGGGACGTCAAATTCCCCATTCTTAGCCCCTAGTCCAGGCAGGGCATAGTTCGGACGTTGCCCCTTTGTAATGATGAGGGATCACATTAAGTCCAGAGCCTCGCTTAAAGGCGAGGTTCGGTCAGGGAGAAGGGAGTTCGTGGAGTACGGCAGGGAGGAAACTCCTTGGCCGAGCTCACACGATGCTGACCCCGAGGGCTCGGGGTCAGTGTTCGGAGAAGAGTTCGGCTTCATGATGATTGCCTGTGACACTGCTTCCTTCGGCTCTCCCGTACTAGGCTTAATAGCCAAGAGAGTCCGGCGGGCTCGGGAATCCCGTCTTCGGACCTGGAGACGCGCTCCGGATTTAAGGCCAGAGCGGAGGTTGGGGTCACGGACCCTTGGAAGATCAAGTCTCCTCGGATATCAGCGACATAATCCAGATTTCCAAAACTAATCTGGTGACCTGGGGCATAGCTGTCGATCTGCTATAGATGGCCAATCGAGCTGGCCCATAGTGCAAAGCCGCGGAACACGAAGATCTAGCCGGGGAGGAAGACCTCCCTCAGGGCAGCATTGTTGTAGATGACTGATGGAGCCATCAAACCTTCTGGCGACGACACAGCGAAACTCTCAATGAAAGCACCAATGTCGGTGTCAAAATCGGCAGATCTCGGGTAGGGGGTCCCGAACTGTGCATCCAAGGATTGATGGTAACAAGAGACAAGGGACACGATGTTTTACCCAGGTTCGGGCCCTCTTGATGGAGGTAATACCCTACGTCCTGTTTGATTGACTTTGATGAGTATAGGGGTTACAAGAGTTGATCTACCACGAGATCGTAATGGCTAAACCTTAATTGTCTAGCATGTATGATTATGATTGTCTCTTCGGACTAAACCCTCCGGTTTATATAGAAACCGGAGGGGGCTAGGGTTGTACAGAGTCGGTTTACATAGAAAGGAATATTCATATCCGCACACTAAGCTTGCCTTCCATGCCAAGGAGAGTCCCATCCGGACACGGGAGGAAGTCTTCTGTCTTGTATCTTCATGGCCCATTAGTCCGGCCCACGTCACATAGCCCGGACGCCCGAGGACCCCTTAATCCAGGACTCCCTCACCTACTACCTTCTCCTACCTTTATTAGCACCATACTATCAAAAACTGCTCTAGCCTCCTGGTCCACCATGAGATGTAGACCTTACCAAGGACGAGTGAGATCTGTCCTCCTCAACCATTCCCGTCGCACTCTCATGGCCAGGCCTTGCAACTTTAAGTTCTTCACTCCCAAACCTCCAAAGCAAGTTGGTCTGCAAGTAGTTTGCCATGCCACCAAACATTTCCCTCCGTTCACTGATTCCTTCCCGTCCAAAAAAAGGCACGCATCCATTTGTCGATCTCTTCAAAAACCCATTGGGGTGCATCAATTACTAACAAATGATGTACCGGACACGCCGAAATCACACTCTTGACAAGCACAAGTATACCGGGTCTCTGGATCAATCCCCTTTGCCATGCTGGTATAAACCTCTTGACCTGATCAAGCATGGGCTGCAACTCCACTCGAGTGAGCTGGTGGACACTAAGCTGTAGACCAAGGTATTTGCATGGCCATTCTCCCATTCGACTGTTCAAATACTGTTTAACCCTTTCTCCATCTTCTTGTTGCCCTTGGATCACAATGGCCGAATGATGTCTACTACACAACCTTCTTCTTGTAGACGTTGTTGGGCCTCCAAGTGCAGAGGTTTGTAGGACAGTAGCAAATTTCCCTCAAGTGGATGACCTAAGGTTTATTAATCCGTAGGAGGCGTAGGATGAAGACGGTCTCTCTCGAACAACCCTGCAACCAAATAACAAAGAGTCTCTGTTGGGTAACGTAGCATAAATTCAAAATTTTCCTACGTGTCACCAAGATCTATCTATGGAGTCATCTAGCAACGAGGGAGGAGTGGATCTACATACCCTTGTAGATGCGCGCGGAAGCGTTCAAGAGAACGGGGTTGATGGAGTCGTACTCGTCGTGATCCAAATCACCGATGATCCTAGCGCCGAATGGACGGCACCTCCGTGTTCAACACACGTACGGAGCAGCGACGTCTCCTCCTTCTTGATCCAGCAAGGGGGGAGGAGAGGTTGATGGAGATCCAGCAGCACGACGGCGTGGTGGTGGAAGTAGCGGGATTCCAACAGGGCTTCGCCAAGCGCTGCGGGAGGAGGGAGATGTGTCATGGGAGGGAGAGGGAGGCGCCAGGGCTTAGGTGGTGCTTTCCTCCCTTTCCCCCACTATATATAGGGCCAAGGGAGAGGGGGGGCGCAGCCTTGGCCCTTCCTCCAAGGAAGGGTGCGGCCAGGGAGGAGTCCCTCCTCCCCAAGGCACCTCGGAGGTGCCTTCCCCCTTTAGGACTCTTCCTTTCCTTCTTCTCTTGGTGTATGGGCCTCTTGGGGCTGGTGCGTTGGCCCATATAGGCCAAGGCGCACCCCCTACAGCCCATGTGGCCCCCCGGGGCAGGTGGCCCCACCCGGTGGACCCCCGGGACCCTTCCGGTGGTCCCATACAATACCGGTGACCCCGAAACTTGTCCCGATGGCCGAAATAGCACTTCCTATATATAATTCTTTACCTCCGGACCATTCCGGAACTCCTCGTGACGTCCGGGATCTCATCCGGGACTCCGAACAACTTTCGGGTTACCGCATACTAATATCTCTATAACCCTAGCGTCACCGAACCTTAAGTGTGTAGACCCTACGGGTTCGGGAGACATGCAGACATGACCGAGATGACTCTCCGGTCAATAACCAACAGCGGATCTGGATACCCATGTTGGCTCCCACATGTTCCACGATGATCTCATCGGATGAACCACGATGTCAAGGACTTAATCAATCCCGTATACAATTCCCTTTGTCTAGCGGTACGATACTTGCCCGAGATTCGATCGTCGGTATCCCGATACCTTGTTCAATCTCGTTACCGGCAAGTCTCTTTACTCGTTCCGTAACACATCATCCCGTGATCAACTCCTTGATCACATTGTGCACATTATGATGATGTCCTACCGAGTGGGCCCAGAGATACCTCTCCGTTTACACGGAGTGACAAATCCCAGTCTCGATTCGTGCCAACCCAACAGACACTTTCGGAGATACCTGTAGTGTACCTTTATAGCCACCCAGTTACGTTGTGACGTTTGGCACACCCAAAGCACTCCTACGGTATCCGGGAGTTGCACAATCTCATGGTCTAAGGAAATGATACTTGACATTAGAAAAGCTTTAGCATACGAACTACATGATCTTGTGCTAGGCTTAGGATTGGGTCTTTGTCCATCACATCATTCTCCTAATGATGTGATCCCGTTATCAATGACATCCAATGTCCATGGTCAGGAAACCGTAACCATCTATTGATCAACGAGCTAGTCAACTAGAGGCTTACTAGGGACATGGTGTTGTCTATGTATCCACACATGTATCTGAGTTTCCTATCAATACAATTCTAGCATGGATAATAAACGATTATCATGAACAAGGAAATATAATAATAACTATTTATTATTGCCTCTAGGGCATATTTCCAACAGTCTCCCACTTGCACTAGAGTCAATAATCCAGTTCACATCGATATGTGATTAACACTCAAGGTCACATCCCCATGTGACTAACACCCAAAGAGTTTACTAGAGTCAATAATCTAGTTCACATTACCATGTTGATTAACACTCGATGAGTTCTGGGTTTGATCATGTTATGCTTGTGAGAAATGTTATAGTCAACGGGTCTGAATCTTTCAGATCCGTATGTACTTCGCAAATCTCTATGTCATCTTGTAGATGTAGCTACTACGCTACATTTGGAGCCATTTCAAATAACTGTTCTACTTGGAGCTATTCTAAATTGTTGCTCCATTATACGTATCCGGTATCTCTACTCAGAGCTATCCGGATAGGTGTTAAGCTTGCATCGACGTAACTCTTTACGTCAAACTCTTTATCACCTCCATAACCGAGAAACATATCCTTATTCCTCTAAGGATAATTTAGACCGCTATCTGGTAATCTACTCCTAGATTACCTTTGTACCCTCTTGCCAGATGTGTGGCAAGGCACACATCAGGTGCGGTACTCAGCATGGCATACCGTATAGAGCCTATGACAAAAGCATAGGGGACGACCTTCGTCCTTCCTCTTTCTTCTGCCGTGGTCGAGCTTTAAGTCTTAACTTCATACCTTACAACTCAGGCAAGAACTCCTTCTTTGACTGGTCCATCTTGAACACCTTCAAGATCATGTCAAGGTATGTGCTCATTTGAAAGTACCATTAAGCGTTTTGATCTATCCTTATAGATCTTGATGCTCAATGTTCAAGTAGCTTAATCCAGGCTTTTCATTGAAAAACACTTTCCAAATAACCCTATATGCTTTCCAGAAATTCTACATCATTTCTGATCCATAACATATACTTATCAGAAATTCTATAGTGCTCCCACTCACTTCTTTGGAAATACAAGTTTCTCATAAACTTTGTATACACCCAAAATCTTTGATCATCTCATCAAAGCATACATTCCAACTCCGAGATGCTTACTCCAGTCCTCAGAAGGATTGCTGGAGCTTTGCATACTTATTAGCATCTTTCAGGATTAACAAAACCTTCCGGTTGTATCACATACAACCTTTACTCAAGAAAATCGTCGAGGAAACAATGTTTTGACATCCTATCTGCAAGATTTCATAAATAACGCAGTAATCGCTAATATAATTCCAACAGACTCTTAGCATCTCTACGAGTGAGAAAGTCTCATTGTAGTCAACTCCTTGAACTTGTCGGAAAACATCTTAACGACAAGTCGAGCTTTCTTAATGGTGACACTTACCATCATTGTCCGTCTTCCTTTTAAAATCCATCTGTACTCAACAGCCTTACGACCATCGAGCCATTCTGCCAAAGTTTACACTTTGTTTTCATATATGGATCCTCTCTCGGATTATATGGCCTCGAGCCATTTATTGGAATCCAGGCCCACCACCGCTTCTCCATAGCTCGTAGGTTCATTGTTGTCTAGCAACATGACTTCCAAGACAGGATTACGTACCACTCTGAAGTACTACGCATCCTTGTCATCCCACGAGGTTTGGTAGTGACTTGATCTGAAGTTTCATGATCACTATCATAAGCTTCCACTTCAATTGATGTAAGTGCCACAAGAACAACTTCATGTGCCCTGCCACACACTAGTTGAAGAGATGGTTCAATAACCTCATCAAGTCTCCACCATCCTCCCACTCAATACTTTCGAGAGAAACTTTTCCTCGAGAAAGGACCCGATTCTAGAAACAATCCCTTATTGCTTTCGGATCTGAGACAGGAGGTATACCCAACTGTTTTGGGTGTCCTATGAAGATGCATTTATCCGCTTTGGGTTCGAGCTTATCAGCCTGAAACTTTTTCACATAAGCGTCGCAGCCCCAAACTTCTAAGAAATGACAGCTTAGGTTTCTCTAAACCATAGTTCATATGGTGTCATCTCATCAGAATTACGTGGTGCCCCTTTTAAAGTGAATGCGGTTGTCTCTAATGCCTAACCCATAAACTATCGTGGTAATTCGATAAGAGACATCATGGTATGCATCATATCCAATAGGGTGCAGTTATGATGTTCGGACACATCATCACACTATGGTGTTCCAGGCTGTATTAGTTGTGAAACAATTTCCACAATGTCTTAATTCTGTGCCAAACTCGTAATTCAGATATTCATCTCTATGATCATATCATAGATATTTTATCCTCTTGTCACGACGATCTTTCAACTTCACTCTGAAATTTCTTGAACCTTTCAATAATTCAGTCTCGTGATTCATCAAGTAAATATACTCAACATCTACTCAAATCATCTGTAAAGTAAGAACATAATGATATCCACTACATGCCTCAGCACTCATTGGATTGCACACATCAAAATGTATTACTTCCAACAAGTTGCTTTCTAGTTCCATTTTACTGAAACCGAGGCTTTCAGTCATCTTGCCCATGTGGTATGATTTGCATGTCTCAAGTGATTCAAAATCAAGTGAGTACAAAACGGTCCATTTGCATGGAGTTTCTTCATGCATATATACCAATAGACATGGTTCGCATGTCTCAAACTTTTCAAAAATGAGTGAGCCCAAAGATCCATCAACATGGAGCTTCTTCATGCGTTTTATACCGATATGACTTAAGTGGCAGTGCCACAAGTAGGTGGTACTATCATTACTATCTTTTCGCATGAACATGTGTATCACTACGATCGAGATTCAATAAACCATTCATTTCAGGTGTAAGACCATTTGAAGGTATTATTCAAATAAACAGAGTAACCATTATTCTCTTTAAATGAATAACCGTATTGCGATAGACATAATCCAATCATGTCTGTGCTCAACGCAAACACCAATCTCGATGGTAGAGGGAGCGTGCGATGCTTGATTATATCAACATTGGAAACACTTCCAACACATATTGTCACCTCACCTTTAGCTAGTCTCCGTTTATTCCGTAGCTTTTATTTCGAGTTACTAACACTTAGCAACCGAACCGGTATCTAATACCCTGGTGCTACTAGGAGTACTAGTAAAGTACACATCAACACAATGTATATCCAATATACTTCTATCGACCTTGCCAGCCTTCTAATCTACCAAGTATCTAGGGTAATTCTGCTCTAGTGGTTGTTCCCCTTATTACAGGAGCACTTAGTCTCAGGTTTGGGTTCAACCTTGGGTTTCTTCACTAGAGCAGCAGCTGAATTGCTGTTTCATGAAGTATCCCTTCTTGCCCTTGCCCTTCTTGAAACCAGTGGTTTCACCAACAATTGATGCTCTTCTTGATTTCTACTTTCGCGGTGTCAAACATCGCGAGTATCTCAAGGATCATCATATATGTCCCTGATATATTATAGTTCATCATGAAGCTCTAGCAGCTTGGTGGTAATGACTTTGGAGAAAACATCACTATCTTATCTGGAAGATCAACTCCCACTTGATTCAAATGATTGTTGTACTCAGACAATCTGAGCACAAGCTCAACAATTGAGCTTTTCTCCCTTAGTTTGCAGGCTAAGAAAATCGTCGGAGGTCTTATACCTTTTGACGTGGGCACGAGCCTGAAATCCTAATTTCAGCCCTCAAAACATCTCATATGTTTCGCGACGTTTCAAAAACGTCTTTGGTGCCTCAACTCTAAACCGTTTAACTGAACTATCACGTAGTTATCAAAATGTGTATGTCAGATGTTCGCAGCATCCACAGACAACGTTCGAGGTTCAGCACACTGAGCGGTGCATTAAGGACATAAGCCTTCTATGAAGCAATGAGGACAATCCTTGGTTTACGGACCTAGTCCGCATAATTGCTACTATCAACTTTCAACTAAAATTTCTCTAGGAACATATCTAAACAGTAGAACTGAAGCGCGAGCTACGACATAATTTGCAAAGATCTTTTGACTATGTTCAGGATAATTAAGTTCATCTTATGAGCTCCCACTCAGATAGACATCCCTCTAGTCATCTAAGCGATTACATGATCCGAGTCAACTAGGCCGTGTCCGATCATCACGTGAGACGGACTAGTCATCATCGGTGAACATCTTCATGTTGATCGTATCTACCATACGACTCATGCTCGACCTTTCGGTCTCTGTGTTCCGAGGCCATGTCTGTACATGCTAGGCTCGTCAAGTTAACCCTAAGTGTTTTGCATGTGTAAAACTGTCTTACACCCGTTGTATGTGAATGTAAGGATCTATCACACCCGATCATCACGTGGTGCTTCGAAACGACGAACTTTAGCAACGGTGCACAGTTAGGGGAGAACACTTCTTGAAATTTTAATGAGGGATCATCTTATTTACTACCGTCGTTCTAAGCAAATAAGATGTATAAACATGATAAACATCACATGTAATCAAATAATAGTGACATGATATGGCCAATATCATATAGCTCCTTTGATCTCCATCTTGGGGCTCCATGATCATCTTGTCACCGGCATGACACCATGATCTCTATCATCATGATCTCCATCATCGTGTCTTCATGAAGTTGTCTCGCCAACTATTACTTCTACTACTATAGCTAACAGTTAGCAATAAAGTAAAGTAATTACATGATGTTTATGTTGACACGCAGGTCATAAATAAATTAAGACAACTCCTATGGCTCCTGCCGGTTGTCATACTCATCGACATGCAAGTCGTGATTCCTATTACAAGAACATGATCAATATCATTCATCACATCCTTTGGCCATATCACGTCACATAGCATACCCTGCAAAAACAAGTTAGACGTCCTCTAATTGTTGTTTGCATGTTTTACGTGGCTGCTATGGGTTTCTAGCAAGAACGTTTCTTACCAACGCAAAAACCACAACGTGATATGCCAATTGCTATTTACCCTTCATAAGGACCCTTTTCATCGAATCCGATCCGACTAAAGTGGGAGAGACAGACACCCGCTAGCCACCTTATGCAACTAGTGCATGTCAATCGGTGGAACCAGTCTCACGTAAGAGTACGTGTAAGGTCGGTCCGGGCCGCTTCATCCCACAATGCCACCGAATCAAGATTGGACTAGTAACGGTAAGCATATTGAACAAAATCAACACCCACAACTACTTTGTGTTCTACTCGTGCATAGAAACTACGCATAGACCTAGCTCTGATACCACTGTTGGGGAACGTAGCAATAATTCAAAAAATTTCCTACGTGTCACCAAGATCAATCTAGGAGTTCATCTAGCAACGAGGGAGGAGTGGATCTACATACCCTTGTAGATCGCGCGCGGAAGCGTTCAAGAGAACGGGGTTGATGGAGTCGTACTCGTCGTGATCCAAATCACCGATGATCCTAGCGCCGAACGGACGGCACCTCCGCGTTCAACACACGTACGGAGCAGCGACGTCTCCTCCTTCTTGAACCAGCAAGGGGGAAGGAGAGTTTGATGGAGATCCAACAACACGACGGCGTGGTGGTGGAAGTAGCGGGATTCCAACAGGGCTTCGCCAAGCGCTGCGGGAGGAGGGAGATGTGTCACGGGAGGGAGAGGGAGGCGCCAGGCCTTAGGTCTGGTTGCCCTCCCTTCCCCCCACTATATATAGGGCCAAGGGGGAGGGGGAGGGCGCAGCCTTGCCCCTTCCTCCAAGGAAGGGTGCGGCCAAGGGGGGGAGGAGTCCATCCTCCCCAAGGCACCTCGGAGGTGCCTTCCCCTTTTAGGACTCTCCCTTTTCCTCTACTCTTGGCGCATGGGCCTCTTGGGGCTGGTGCCCTTGGCCCATATAGGCCAAGGCGCACCCCCTACAGCCCATGTGGCCCCCCGGGGCAGGTGGCCCCACCCTGTGGACCCCCGGGACCCTTCCGGTGGTCTCGGTACAATACCGGTGACCCCGAAACTTGTCCCGATGGCCGAAATAGCACTTCCTATATATAATTATTTACCTCCGGACCATTCTGGAACTCCTCGTGACGTCCAGGATCTCATCCGGGACTCCAAACAACTTTCGGGTTACCGCATACTAATATCTCTATAACCCTAGCGTCACCGAACCTTAAGTGTGTAGACCCTATGGGTTCGGGAGACATGCAGACATGACCGAGACGTTCTCCAGTCAATAACCAACAGCGGGATCTGGATACCCATGTTGGCTCCCACATGTTCCATGATGATCTCATCGGATGAACCACGATGTCAAGGACTTAATCAATCCCGTATACAATTCCCTTTGTCTAGCGGTATTGTACTTGCCCGAGATTCGATCGTCGGTATCCCTACTAGTTATCTCCATGGTCTGAGCGCTATAGCTCTGCGACCTGAGAAAATTCGCTCGTAGAATAGAATCACTCTCAACTACGGGAATATCCACCAAACGGCTATACCTGTTCAATCCGTTACCGGGCAACGTCTCTTATTGTCGGTCGACGAATAGAACATCTATCCCCGGACGTCAACTCCTTTGGTCATCATAGCCGCAGATTTATACTGGAGCCTAATCTGATACATGGAGGACCATCCACACACTAACTCCGCGTTACACGATGTGAACGGGAAGTGACAAATATCTCTCCCTCTTCTCCCTTGTAAGCGTACTCGAAAGGTCAGCAAATCTTCTCACAATCAACACTTTTTCATCGAGCAGACCCCTGATATGCGTCCGCACCCTCTTTTTAGCGTAGCGCCCTCGAGGTACCGTGTACGTTTTGTACACCCAAAGCATTCCCTACGGGATCCGGTGTAGTTGCCTACACATATCCTCCCGTTGAGTCGCGCACATCGTAGGATATGATACCCTCGACATTATACTAGATGGAGCGAACCTTGCACCCGCCGCATATCAATGGCAACTATTTACAACTAGACTCTCTGTAGGCACGCGTCCGTATCATGGTTAGGATCGAATCCGGGTGCATGTCGAGCTACACAGAAGCTCTCAGTCATATGCTGCTGCGCTAATGATTTGATCCCGTTCATAAGTATGACATACCATGATTACTCGCTCCCGGTCGTCTATCCTTAGCGCAAGAGAGCGCATCCTGTAACCGCGTGCGTGACGTCCAGCTACTCGAACCAAAGCGCTTTCCTTACAAGAGCGGGTGCACTAGGGAAATGTCGTAGAATCTCTCTGAGGTTATCCACACATGTATCTGAGGGCCCCTGATTCTAATTACAATTTAAGAATAAACAGTGCAATGGAACACGGGAAAAGGGGTACACGAGATAAAGTGGGCGAATCGATCATTATTCCTCAAGATGAACAACACGTATTCTGAACGCACAAGCATCCCCTTTTGGACGTTTACCATTCTTTCTCGGAGTTCCGTGCTCAGGGTAAGCTCCAGCCCTGCGCCCGTCATGCGCAGGCATACGCCAGCAACACTCGACCGCGACTCGCTCGCACCCAAACCTTGGATATATTTTGCATCCCTTCTATAGAATAATTTCAGGGGGAGGCACCAGACAGACAACTGCTGCTCTCCACAGAGCGAAATTGAGCCTCACAGCTACCCACAAAGATCAGCCTGCCGACCAAAGGAGGTCCTACGAATCCCACGGCGATAGGCTTCAATGGCGCGCAGAGAGCAGCGTGGAGGTTCTGTCGACGTGAGGCAGGGGCCATAGAACTCCAGACCGCCCTCGGAGAAAAGAGATGGATTGGGGAATCCGCAGAGCCCTCTTACCAGATAAGGGACAAGGCACACCCGCTCTCCCTTGGAGGGATTGGGACGGCTCTCCGCTTGCTCTCCGCCATTATAGGTGGCAAGCCCGGCTCGAACTGGGACCAGGTACGCTGGGGGAAGAAATCCCTTGGACTGAAGCATCACCAATTTGCTGTGCGGGATGGAACATCTCTCCCAATCTCCAGGCTTGGAACTAGGGGTGCGAGAGGAGGAGCTGCGTCGACCGGCCATGGTGGAATGGATCTCTGTCGGGTACGCTCTGATGAAGACTCGGCAAGGGAGGATGATGTGATTTGGATCTGAATCCTCGTCTTTTTAAATAGGCGTCATTTACATAGCTAGGGGCGGTAAATGTGAAAACACCCTAGCTCTTCACATTCGCTCGACAGCATGAAGCGATGACTGACCTGCCATTGCTTGGGCCGCAATGGGATGCATACTTGTGGCCGCTGGAGACGCCACTGCAACTCATTCAACCGATCACAGGAAGACATCGACCTCATTACTCGTACACGGTACATTAGCGAATTTGGAGAAGAACCCGCCGTCGCCTCACATGGCCACGACGACAAACTGCGCACCGGACTTCTCGTCATTGAACCTGGTTCGGGGCTAATGGGAGGTCCGCATTAGGGCTACCCGTCTTCCTCAACAACGGCTCAGCCGGCTACCTATCTCAGCGTAGTGGGCCCCTGCACGCAGCATGCATATCTCTGGAGGACGTAACTATAGCGCATTGAAGACTGTCGCTCATCTCGATAGTTTGCTGGCTCGAGACTCACTTAACCCTTGCGGTGGAAGGCCAAGCCAACTCAGGCCTCAACTCGAACTATTGGAGTAAGAGATCAGCCTGATTCTCCTCTGATATATCATACCACGTAACAGCGTTGGCAGCGGAGTACACTGAACCCTGCTCAGACACAACGTGCATGACTACGCATTATAATCTCGCGAGACTTGTTAGTTCCGGCTACAGAACAAAATCACAGCAGCGCCATAAACAAATGCATCCCCGGGGGTCTGAAGGCTCAAGCTGCGTAGATACTCTTAGACTCCATCTCTCTGCAGGTACTGACAGCACCAGACGCGTTGTGTGATCAGATATCTTTCTATTCCGTATTGGGTACACTATTCTCGCATCATCCCAATGACAATATCAATCAACAGGCGGAAGAGACAGTATGGGGTCGCAGTGGCCGTATCCCCTTCTCTAGGACCTAAACTTTCTACATACACGACCAGGAGGCGCAACTGCTATACCTGTCAGCACGGAGGAGTTAAAAGTCTCCATAAACACTACAGTGTGTCACCAGCTTTGCCACATACGGCGTGCTCTATCCAGTATACACGGCGTTGCACTACACAATCCCCATACGTTTAGGCGGTAGACACGACTCCCTCTATCATCCCGAAGCGATTCCGCGCACCGTCAAGGATCTGACACCCTCAAACCAAATCATCGACGTGACGAACCAAAGATGAGCACAGGATAGCCTACCTCGCTGAGGTCGCAAAGGGTAGAAGGCAGATATCGGTGTACGGTCTGCCTGGACTCACGTGCACAGGAAAGCAGTCCTCGCGCGCGGCACCATTCATCACATGGAAGTCAACGGCACCCAATCAAGAGGCGATGACATTTGCAACGGAGGGCAGCCATGGCTGCCTTAGGAGCGCTGTCGTCTTTGAGGAGCGGCTTTCTTCAAACCCTCGGCGCGGTGGCCGGCGATCGCGATCTCGCACCACTAACGGTAGCTACTGGGCCGGCACCCCGACAATGAGGAGGAGCCTCCCGCACCGGGCAACGCGGCATGCGCCGGGCAGGTTACCCTCAGGGGACTCCGGCCTAGACGGCCCGGGGATCTTAAGGGAAAGTACGGGCCTCGACGCCTGGCGGTTAGAGCCTGCAGGCGAGTCGCGTAGGTGCCACGCTCGTGGCTGAGGATCGACGTCCAAGAGCTCAAGACGACTACTTTATGCAAACGGAGCCCTGCCGGAGGAGTGAGGACGAGCGGAGGGCGCTGATAAGCCTGGTGGAGGCCACGCTTACTGGCATCAAGGATGGGAGCTCTACCGGAACGTAAGCCAGCGACAAAGGAGAGCGGTGTCCGCCTACGAGGTTCGCGTCATCTCCTCCAGAGGAAGGCTAAGGGAAGGGCTGCTCCTGGAGCGGAGCGGACACTCACAGCGTGCAGCAGGGAGATTCGACCTGGGCGCACCAAACTCATCGGTCTGACAGGGCGAAACCCCTCGTCGCAAGGCGACGTTCGCCCGAGTGGTTCCTAACGGCCACGACGCAGACATACAGCCTCTGCATGCCTGGCAATTGACCCGACGAAGGCTTGCGGAGCCTACCAGGTCACACGCATCAGGCAGCTCATACCCATCAGCGACGGCAGAGGTCTACGAGGCCCTCCTTGCGTATCGCAATTTGGGGGCGGCGTACGTACATTATGGGACCTGTGTCATCCCACGGTCTGGCGCATCCGCGGCTATCGGCATCTCCTCATCTAGCCGCTCCGGATGACAAGAGTTTCACAAGTGGGGCGATGAGGCGCAGCTCGCGAAGCGCTCCGCCAACTACGCAGCCTGCGACTCTACCCGGGAAGTCTAGACTTCATCCGAACGGTCTCGTAGCCAGTTTGGGGTTGCCTAACCGCATCATCACGATCAAGGCGGGTTCCGCCAATTCACAGATAAACTCTCTTCAAAACGTGGCACTAGCTGACATAGGCACTACGTAGTGAGGCGCAGATAATGACGCCTCGGATGGCGCAGCCCCAGCGGGGCAGCCTGAGGCTAGCACGCCGAGGTCGCTCGGACGGAGGGCGCCGAAGCCGCGAGCCAACGCGTAAACACGGGACATGGATCCTAGGGCCTCTCAAAGCTCAGGCACCGTTCAAGGCAGAGAAGCTGTGGTAGGCTTGACCTCGGCTCAGAGGCGTGGTACGCGAGCGAGCTCCAGCGCGTCCGAATCAGCTGTGGGTCTACGTCACGTTCGTGAGGGGCCGCGCACACACTCCACGAATCCTCACAACGCCGAGACCCGCGTGCTGTCCCGTGTCTAGGCTCGGGTAGCAGGGCGGCTGTCCTCCTCACGGATCAGGCCACCGGCTGCTGGGCACGACGGTGCGGCGTCTCTTTGCGGCTTTCAACGAATCCTAGCAGGCAGAGCGCACCAGATGCCGGGGGACCCGAGGCTCTAGTTTTGCTGGCCGGGGCTGACTGATACGTCTCCAACAGTATCACTTTTCCAAACACTTGTGCCCTTGTTTTTGGACTCCTAACTTGCCGATCGATGTAGAATATGCACAGAGCTAACCCCGGACGGCAGACTGCGCTGTTTTCAGCAGAATGCCATGGTGTTATTTGGTCTATAAGAAAATGAGAAGAATACTTACGGAATCAGACTTGAAAGCGAAGAATATTTCTGGCGGAATATATACAAGAAATATACACATACTGACTAACATCCGCCCCAGAGAGCGTCGATGAAAATCAGAGGCCGTCAGGGGGCGCGCGACACGCACCTGTCCACGAGTGCTCAGGTGGCGAGGTGTGTTCTCGCTCCCCATTGCCGTTGATGGCCCCTGCCTGCTACCTCCAGTCATCCTCAACTCTCCACACTCCAATAGTGTGTATTTCACGTATGGCCGCGATCAAAAAAAGAGTCAGGGCGTATAAGGAGATTCATTCACTTGCTCTATGATGAGCGGCAGTCCGCCGACACAAGTCCTAATCCTCTCTCTTGGGAGAGAGGCGCCTCGCAGTTTAGGAGTCCGTTCAGACGGCTCCGAGAAGGGTGGAGACCCTCACGTTCCCACCATCAACTGCCGTAGTACATCACCTCTCCTTTCCACATCACCCAACATTGTTCGATGTTACTGTGAGTCTCCTCACTCGCCAGTGCGTGGAGTGCATAATGTCCATCTAGCTGCTGGACGGTGATGGGTTGGATGAGATTTATCCTTAATCGAGTTAGTTTTGTTAGGGTTTGATCCCTAGTATCCATTATGTTCTGAGATTGATGTTGCTATGACTTTGCTATGCTTAATGCTTGTCACTAGGGCCCGAGTGCCATGATTTCAGATCTGAACCTATTATGTTTTCATGAATATATGTGAGTTCTTGATCCTATCTTGCAAGTCAATAGTCACCTACTATGTGTTATGATCCGGTCAACCCCGAAGTGACAATAATCGGGACCACTCCCGGTGATGACCGTAGTTTGAGGAGTTCATGTATTCACTAAGTGTTAATGCTTTGGTCCGGTACTCTATTAAAAGGAGGCCTTAATATCCCTTAGTTTCCAATAGGACCCCGCTGCCACGGGAGGGTAGGACAAAAGATGTCATGCAAGTTCTTTTCCATAAGCACGTATGACTATATTCGGAATACATGCCTACATTACATTGATGAACTGAGCTAGTTCTGTGTCACCCTATGTTATAACTGTTGCATGAGGAATATGTTATGACTGTTACATTACCGACCCGGCATAATTATTCATCACTGATCGTTGCCTACGAGCTTTTCACATATTGATCTTTGCTTAGTTACTTTTCCGTTGCCACTGTTACGCTTGCTACAAAACTGCTACCTTACTTTTGCCACTGTTACCACTACTATCATATTACTTTGCTACTAAATACTTTGCTGCAGATATTAAGTTTTCAGTGTGGTTGAATTGACAACTCAGCTGCTAATACTTGAGAATATTCTTTGGCTCCCCTTGTGTCGAATCAATAAATTTGGGTTGAATACTCTACCCTCGAAAACTGTTGCGATCCCTATACTTGTGGGTTATCAAGACTATTTTCTTGGCGCCGTTGCCGGGGAGCATAGCTCTATTCTTTGAGTCACTTGGGATTTATATCTGCTGATCACTATGAAGAACTTGAAAGATAAAAGAACCAAGATTTTTCCCTCAACTACGAGGGGAGGTAAGGAACTGCCATCTAGCTCTGCCTCTTGAGACACTGCTGTTTTGAACTCAGAACTGTGACACCTACCATCTCTACTCCTGACTACGTCATTATGAATAATTTTTGGCCATGTTCAACTTGAGATTCCAGCCCACTTTTGTCTGCATGATACTTGGGAGAAGAGTTCTATAGAATGCAAACCTATCTAATGATTTGAGTGCCAATATTGTGCCACTAGGTGAGATTCGTCTCTAAAGTGACATCATTAACTGCTTATGCGTATATTGGACGAGAATGACTATTATCTCAAAGCTTATGCGATAACCATATGAAGTAACTGATGCGTATGTATATTTGTATCCCACGTCTAGATATTGCGTAGATGTCTGGCCTGTTGTGTGCCTGTTAGGCGTACGAGCTGTTATTGGAATGCGAACAGATATTTACTTCTGAGTATGATAATATTCTTCTAGAGCTGCAATTCGATGAGATATTTATCTACGATAACTAGTCTAATAATCTTCAGCGACAGAAGGCTAAAATCCTTTAAAATGCTAGAATTGAAATAGTGACACTGCTGCTTTTGCTACTTCGACCTATCGTGGGTATTTCGCATAAGATTACTGATTTCCTCTGTCGTCGACCCATGAGTGTTTAGATTACTTTCTCTCGTTGCGACCGTGAATCCGTTTCTTGATGGCTTTGAGAGTCCGTAGATCTCCGTGAAACTGCTGCTATGGCAGCATCCGTACTAATAGTTACACGAGTAGCAACCTCTACTCACAGCACTCTCGCTGCGTGCCACGGACTTAAGATAACGGATCACTCTCGAACTCTTATCGTAAAGCTTATTCCTATTTCTGCATTAAAGCGCGGTGAAGTAGCTAAATAAGACAGTGAGGAGTGCCTCTTCACCTATCATATCTATGCGATACCTGAGCTCGAAGCCTTTAGTCCTTCCTTCGCTAAATCTTGCAGAGAAGTAATTAATCACGCGGCGAGCCTCATCGGATGCTAAGATATGGAAATTCTTGCTGCCTGGTTGTGTGCGTAGTCCCAGGATATGATTTATTACTTCTCTGCTAAATATTTCCCTTCGCTCATAAGAAACAAGCTGCTTTAAGGGAAATATATAATTTTGTGCAAATTCAAGAAGAGAGTCTCCCACAAGCTTGGGGAGGCTTCTCCAATTACTTAATGCTTTGCCTGATCATCCTCTCAAGAAAAATGAAATACTTGATATCTTTTATAATGGACTAACCGATGCTTCCAGAGACCTTGAGGGTACAAAGTAATAGCGATGAGTCACAATAGAATAATATGTACAAACTATGGTAAGCAAAGCAGCTCGACCCCAACGACGCGACGTCATAAGAAGTTGCAGACACGAAATATTCCTCAGCAATTATCTTATCATACCACTGATTGACCCAACTGCTACGGCCTACATAGCTTTCACGTATCTCTCGCTTTACCTTATGAACAAGTATTTTTGCAACTGATAGTCCGCAAAAATATAGTATAAAAAGTTGCCAAAAGTATATGAAAGTTGGTAGAATATTGGCATGGAACAATAAAAATATAGATACGACGAGAGACGTATCAGCATCCCCAAGCTTAATTCCTGCTCGTCCTCGAGTAGGTAAATGATAAAAAAGATATATTTTTGATGTGGAATGCTACCTAGCATAATCTTGATCATGTAATCTAATCATGGCATGAATATTAAGACACGAGTGATTCAAAGCAATAGTCTATCATTTGACATTAAGACAATAATACTTCAAGCATACTAATAAAGCAATCATGTCTTTTCAAAATAACATGGCCAAAGAAAGTTATCCCTACAAAATCATATAGTCTGGCTATGCTCCATCTTCACCACACAAATTCATCATGCACAACCCCGATGACAAGCCAAGCAATTGTTTCATACTTTTGACGTGTTCTCAAACCTTTTCAACTTTCACGCAATACATGAGCGTGAGCCATGGACATAGCACTATAGGTGGAATAGAATGGTGGTGTGGAGAAGACAAAAAGGAGAAGATAGTCTCACATCAACTAGGCGTATCAACGGGCTATGGAGATGCCCATCAATAGATATCAATGTGAGTGAGTAGGGATTGCCATGCAACGGATGCACTAGAGCTATAAGTGTATGAAAGCTCAAACTGGAAACTAAGTGGGTGTGCAGCATCCAACTTGCTTGCATGAACGATCTCCTGCGAGTCACGCATCACGTTAATTTGACGAAGCCCATCATTGGAATCTACAAGCCAAGTTCCATAATGAAAATTTCCCACTAGTATATGAAAGTGACAAAATAGGAGACTCTCTATCATGAAGAATATGGTGCTACTTTGAAGAAAAAGTGTGGAAAAAGGATAGTTACATTGTCCGTTCTCTCATTTTCTCTCATTTTCTTTTTTCTCTTTTTTCGTTTTTTCTTTTTTTCGTGGACTTCTTTGGCCTCTTTTATTTTTTTGAGTCCGGAGTCTCATCCCAACTGGTGGGGGAATCATAGCCTCCATCATCCTTTCCTGACATGGGACAATGCTCTAATAATGATGATCATCACACTTTTATTTACTTTACAACTCAAGAATTACAACTTGATACTAGAACAATATATGACTCTATGAAATGCCTCCCGGCGTAGGAGGCCAATACCGGGATGTGCAGATCAATGACTGAATGGTACCGGTCCGACAAATGATGTGGGCGCCTATCGACATCTAGAGCATGACGCACAATGACATTCAAAAAGACGAAACAAGCCATGAAAGTGTCATGCTAGCTATCTTATGCGGTCATGCAAGAAACATATGGGACAATGAAGGCTCATCCCTATTGTAACGTGATGAATAAGCTGATGGAATGTCTTGTAATGGCAGCGATACTCAGCGGAAGCCAGAGTGGCTTGATCTGGAGAATGCATTCCCGTACTGACCAGCAGACGCGGTACTATGGTTAGCTCCTGTAATTGAGGTGGCCAGCTAACCTCGATCCGGGTATATGCGCGGGATTATGAGCGGGGTAAGACCCGGCGATTAAGGTTGCGCCCGGTGGGGCCTCTACGGCCACATCGTGTCCGCTCGGTACTAGAGATCGCACGGTATCAAGCTAGAGGCGCTACAGCTGGGAAGGGTGAGAGTGCGTATAATCCATGGACTCAACATTAGTCATAAAGAACTCACATACGTTATTGCAAAAATCTATTAGCGTCATCGAAACAAAGTACTACGTGCATGCTCCTAGGGGGGATAGATTGGTAGGAAAAGACCATCGCTCGTCCCCGAACCGCCACTCATAAGGAAGACAATCAATAAATAAATCATGCTCCGACTTCGTTACATAACGGTTCACCATACGTGCATGCTACGGGAATCACAACCTCAACACAAGTATTTCTACTAATCCACAACTACCCACTAGCATGACTCTAATATCACCATCTTTATATCGCAAAACTATTGCAAGGAATCAAACATATCATATTCAGCGATCTACAATTTATGTAGGATTTTATGACTAACCATGTGAATGACCAGTTCCTGTCATCTCTCTAAATAGATATAAGTGAAGCACGAGAGTTTAATTCTTTCTACAAAAGATATGCCCACGCTCTAACAAATATAAGTGAAGCAAAAGAGCATTCTACAAATGGCGGTTGTCTATGTAAAGAGAAACAGGCAATCCAAACTTCAAATGATATAAGTGAAGCACATGAAGCATTCTATAAAGCCATACTCAAAAGATATAAGTGAAGTGCAAGAGCATTCTATAAATCAACCAAGGACTATCTCATACCAGCATGGTGCATAAAATAAAAATGAAAACTAAATGCAAAAGACGCTCCAAGATTGCACATATCGCATGAACGAAACGAATCCGAAAACATACCGATACTTGTTGAAGAAAGAGGGGATGCCGCATCCCCAAGCTTAGACGCTTGAGTCTCCTTGAATATTTACTTGGGGTGCCTTGGGCAATCCCCAAGCTTGAGCTCTTGCCTCTCTTCCTTCTCTCTCACATCGGCTTCTCGATCATCGCAACACTTCATCCACACAAAACTCAACAGAAAACTCGGTTTTCCGCTTTTGCTCCGTTTTGCGGTCTCGGAACACTTCATCCCATAACAGAAAACTCCGTAAGATCCGTGTATAATAAGCAAATCACTACTCTAAGTACTGTTGCAAACCAATTCATATTTTGTTTTTGCATTGTGTCTACTGTTATAACTTTTTCATGGCTTAATCCACTGATATAAATTGATAGTTTCATCAAAACAAGCAAACTATGCATCAAAAACAGAATCTGTCTAAAACAGAACAGTCTGTAATAATCTGAACATTCACCATACTTCTGATACTTGAAAAATTCTGCCAAAATTAGGAAAAATAAAAAATTTGTATATAAGACAGTGCAAAAAGAATCAGAACCATTTGACGTTCCAGATAAAAAAATGCTAAAATTCATCGCGCACTACAGCCAAAGTTTCTGTCCTGCACCGCACAAACCAACAAGCATGTAAACATCCTAAAGGCAAACTGGCACATTATTTTTATAATACAATGGAATTGTACAAGGGGATAATTATTTTTGTTGAAAAGTTTCTGTAATCAATATATCACAAAGTTTCGTGAGCATGAACAAAGTTCAAGGAAGCTCCCCACTTCAACAGCTGTCTCGTCTCACTTTCACTTTCCTTTTTGAAAAGTTTTGGGTTCCCCTCTTATTTTGTTTTTAAAGACACTATACTATACAAGCATTCAAAAAGATAGTAGACATGACTGCTCTAACAACTCCGGCTCGAGTTGCTCCTATACGCCTAGCGAGCGCTTTCTTTAAGAGACCGACTTTAAGCTGGAGCAATCATAATAGTTTGCTCAAGTAGTAGGGGGCGATCGCATTAGCGCACGCGACGAACCAGACACAAGCCATGTCCGGAATCCCAATCGTAAGATATCAAGAGCCAATTTTAATTGCAATGATGGTCGTACTTTACGTAGTTGAGCACGAAGCAACATATATGCATGCTTGCACACTGGCGCTCGAAGTCTATACGTCCTGCTTACCGTGATGTCATCGGCCATGTCATATAGTACGCAATGCATATTCTCCACCTTTCGATCGCCATACGTAAAGCCACATGCATAGTCAAGGATAAACAGTTTCTTGCAATTATTATCATGTGGGAAACATAGAGAGGTGGAGACATATAGTATTCCTCTCTCATAATAATTGAAGTAGGAGCAGCAAGCACATGCATATTATATTCATCAAAAATCATCATGTGCAACTATAAGGCAACCCATCAATATAATCCTTAATAAGGGTAAACTTCTCCGATATAGTGTAGTTGGGAGAATTCAAAAAGATAATAGGACTATCATGCGTGGGTGCAATAGCAACAATTTCATGTTTAACATAAGGAACTATAGCAAGTTCATCTTCATAAGCATAATTCATATTGGCATCTTGGCCACAAGCATAGCAAGCATCATCAAAAAGGGATATTTCAAAAGAATCAACGGGATCATAGCAATTATCATAGCATTCATCCTTCGGTAAGCACGAAGGGAAATTAAACAATGTATGAGTTGAAGAGTTACTCTCATTAGAAGGTGGGCACGGGTGATCAATCCGCTCTTCCTCCTTTTGTTCTTCGCTCTCCTCCTCATCTTTTTCATCCAATGAGCTCACAGTTTCATCAACTTCTTCTTCCATAGACTCCTGCAAAATATTAGTCTCTTCTTGGACAGCGGAGACTTTCTCAATAAGGTGCATTAATATGTTGAATTGTATTCATAATTCTCATAACAATATTTAAGGATAGCTAAATTTTCAGGTCTATAAACCAGAGATCATCAAAGATCTTCAAACTCTTTAAACATATATTCAATTTCATAAGCACCCATAAAAGCAACAAATTCTTCTATTTGTTCCACATCATAGTAATCCATATAATGACCGGATTAGCATTAAGAAGCTAATAAGTACATTCATCTCACTCACTAACATTCACATGAAAAGGGAAGTGAGTTCGCAGCCTTCATCCAGGCAAACAGAGTACTCAATACCATCTCAAGCTATTAGTTGGCTGAGCAACCAATGACTAGTATATTCTATCATGATTTGATTCCCCCCATGAATAGTACCTCTGTTTTGTGTCATAGCAGGATTCATCACCTCAAGAGTATTCTCTATCGTGACTGGCAATCACCACGATACTATATACCCATTAGAGAGAATTGATATGGAGGGTTTCTCAGTGATGATTAACACCAAGTAGATCCGATAATATGTTTTACATAACCAGCATCGAGGGTTTTAGGAGGTTCCCTACTCTCCATGAGAGTAGCAAGTAACACCCTAATTTTTTGTGTGTCTATTCGTGTTGCATATCCATACACATAAAGATAACAACGCAGAACAACTAAGACAGTAAATAAAAATCTAACTTAGTGATAAAGCAACAAGCACACCACGAGAATATTCACCCCACGTTATGCTCCCTGGAAGCTTGGGGATGCCCCGGAAGGCATCCCCTCTTTCGTCTTCATCTATCGGTAACTTTACTTGAGGCTATATTTTTATTCACCACATGATATGTGTTTTGCTTGGAGCGTCTTGTATGATTTGAGTCTTTGCTTTTTAGTTTACCACAATCACCCTTGCTGGACACATCTTTTGGGAGAGACACACATGAATCGGAATTTATTAGAATACTCCATGTGCTTCACTTATATCTTTTGAGCTAGATAATTTTGCTCTAGTGCTTCACTTATATCTTTTTAGAGCACGGTGGTGGTTTTATTTTATAGAAATTATTGATCTCTCATGCTTCACTTATATTATTTTGAGAGTCTTTTAGAACAGCATGGCAATTTTATTTTATTATGAAATTAGTCCTAATATGATAGACATCCGGGATGGGTATAATAAAGACTTTCATATAGAGTGCATTAAATGTTATGATAAGTTTGATTCTTGATTGTTGTTTTGAGATATAAAGGTGGTAATATTAAAGTTGTGCTAGTTGAGTAATTATGGAATTGAGAAATACTTGTGTTGAAGTTGGCAAGTCTCATAGCATGCACGTATGGTAAACGTTCTGTGACAAATTTGAAGCATCAGGTGTTCTTTGATTGCTTTCCTTATGAGTGGCGATCGGGGACGAGCGATGGTCTTTTCTTACCAATCTATCCCCCTAGGAGCATGCGCATAGTGCTTGGTTTTGATGACTTGTATATTTTTGCAATAATTATATGAGTTCTTCATGACTAATGCTGAGTCCATGGATTATACACACTCTCACCCTTCCATCATTGCTAGCCTCTTCGGTACCGTGCATTGCTCTTTCTCTCCTCGAGAGTTGGTGCAAACTTCGCTGGTGCATCCAAACCCCATGATATGATACGCTCTATCACACATAAGCCTCCTTATATCTTCCTCAAAACAGCCACCATACCTACCTATTATGGCATTTCCATAGCCATTCCGAGATATATTGCCATGCAACTTGCCACCGTTCCGTTTATTATGACACGCTCCATCATTGTCATATTGCCTTGCATGATCATGTAGTTGACATCGTATTTGTGGCAAATCCACCTTCATAATTCTTTCAAACATGTCACTCTTGATTCATTGCATATCCCGATACACCGCCAGAGGCATTCACATAGAGTCATATTTTGTTCTAAGTATCGAGTTGTAATTCTTGAGTTGTAAAGTAAATAAAAGTGTGATGATTTTCATTATTAGAGCATTGTCCCATGTGAGGAAAGTTCTTCGAAAAAAAGAGAAAGGCCATAAAAAAGAGAGGCCCAAAAAATGAGAGAAAAAGAGAGAGAAGGGGCAATGTTACTATCCTTTTCCCACACATGTGCTTCAAAGTAGCACCATGATCTTCATGATAGAGAGTCTCTTATGTTGTCACTTTCATATACTAATGGGAATTTTTCATTATAGAACTTGGCTTGTATATTCCAACAATGGGCTTCCTCAAATGCCCTAGGTCTTTGTGAGCAAGCAAGTTGGATGCACACCCACTTAGTTTCTTTTGTTGAGCTTTCATATATTCATAGCTCTAGTGCATCCGTTGCATGGCAATCCCTACTCCTTGCATTGACATCAATTGATGGGCATCTCCATAGCCCATTGATTAGCCGTGTCAATGTGATACTTTCTCCCTTTTTGTCTTCTCACACAACTTCCATCATCATATTCTATTCCACCCATAGTGCTATATCCATGGCTCGCGCTCATATATTGCGTGAAAGTTGAAAGAGTTTGAAAAGACTAAAGTATGAAACAGTTTCTTGGCTTGTCATCGGGTTTGTGCATGATGGGAGCATTTTGTGTGACGAAAATGAAGCATGGCCAAACTATATGACTTTGTAGGGATAAGCTTTCTTTGGCTACGTTATTTTGATAAGACATAATTGCTTGGTTAGCATTGCTTGAAGTATTATTATTTTTATTTCAATATCAAACTTCTGTCTAGAATCTTTCGGATCTAAACATTCATGTCGCAATAAAGAGAAATACATTGAAAATTATGTTAGGTATTGATAACCCACAAGTATAGGGGATCGCAAGAGCTTTCGAGGGTAGAGTATTCAACCCAAATTTATTGATTCGACACAAGGGGAGCCAAAGAATATTCTCAAGTATTAGCAGCTGAGTTGTCAATTCAACCACACCAGGAAACTTAGTATCTACAGCAAAGTGTTTAGTAGCACAGTAATATGATAGTGGTGGTAGCAGCAACAAAAGTAAAGACTGCAAAAGTAATGTTTTTGGTATTTTGTAGTGATTGTAACAGTAGCAGCGGGAAAGTAAATAAGCGAGAACCAGTATATGGCAAACTCGTAGGCACCGGATTAGTGATGGATAATTATGCCAGATGCGGTTCATCATGTAACAGTCATAACATAGGGCGACACAGAACTAGCTCTGATTCATCAATGTAATGTAGGCATGTATTCCGTATATAGTCATACGTGCTTATGGAAAAGAACTTGCATGACATCTTTTGTCCTACCCTCCCGTGGCAGCGGGGTCCTATTGGAAACTAAGGGATATTAAGGCCTCCTTTTAATAGAGAACCGGAACAAAGCATTAGCACATAATGAATACATGAACTCCTCAAACTATGGTCATCACCGAGAGTGATCCCGATTATTGTCACTTCGGGGTTGCCGGATCATAACACATAGTAGGTGACTATAGACTTGCAAGATAAGATCAAGAACTCACATATATTCATGAAAACATAATAGGTTCAGATCTGAAATCATGACACTCGGGCCCTAGTGACAAGCATTAAGCATAGCAAAGTCATAGCAACATCAATCTCAGAACATAGTGGATACTAGGGATCAAACCCTAACAAAACTAACTCGATTACATGATAAATCTCATCCAACCCATCACCGTCCAGCAAGCCTACAATGGAATTACTCACGCACGGCGGTGAGCATCATGAAATTGGTGATGGAGGATGGTTGATGATGACGACGGCGACGAATCCCCCTCTCCGGAGCCCTGAACGGACTCCAGATCAGCCCTCCCGAGAGGTTTTAGGGCTTGGCGGCGGCTCCGTATCGTAAAACGTGATGATTTCTTC
Organism: Triticum urartu; assembly: GCF_003073215.2. Classification (NCBI taxonomy): domain Eukaryota; kingdom Viridiplantae; phylum Streptophyta; class Magnoliopsida; order Poales; family Poaceae; genus Triticum; species Triticum urartu. The sequence goes on along the minus strand of NC_053025.1, from coordinate 497,094,918 downwards.
TCCCTTATTTTTTTCTCTCCGAAAGCAAATATATAGAGTTGGAGTTGGGGTCGGAGGGCATCCAGGGGGGCCCACGAGGTAGGGGGCGCGCCCTAGGGGGGGGCGCCCCCCACCCTCGTGAGAAGGGTGTCGGCCCCCTGGTCTTCATCTTTAGCGAGGATATTTTATTATTTTTTCTAAGATGTTCCATGGAGTTTCAGGTCATTCCGAGAATATTTGTTTTCTGCACATAAAACAACACCATGGCAATTCTGCTGAAAACAGCGTCAGTCCGGGTTAGTTCCATTCAAATCATACAAGTTAGAGTCCAAAACAAGGGCAAAAGTGTTTGGAAAAGTAGATACGACGGAGACGTATCAACTCCCCCAAGCTTAAACCCTTGCTTGTCCTCAAGCAATTCAGTTGACAAACTGAAAGAAAGAAAAACTTTTACAAACTCTGTTTGCTCTTGTTGTTGTAACTATGTCAAGCCAGTATTCAAGTTTTTAGGATAGATCATAACTAACAACATTTGCAATAATTCTCAGGTCTCATAATTACTCATATCAATAGCATAATCAACTAGCAAGTCATAATAATTAATCTCGGATGACAACACTTTCTCGAAACAATCATAATATGATATAACAAGATGGTATCTCGCTAGCCCATTCTGAGACCGCAAAACATAAATGCAGAGCACCTTTAAAGATCAAGGACTGACTAGACATTGTAATTCATGGTAAAATAGATCCAATCATAGTCACACCCAATATAAATTAATAGTGATGAATGCAAATGACAGTTGTGCTCTCCAGCTAGTGCTTTTTAATAAGAGGGTGATGACTCAACATAAAAGTAAATGGATAGGCCCTTCGCAGAGGGAAGCAGGGATTTGTAAAGGTGCCAGAGCTCGGTTTTGAAATAGAGATAAATTGCATTTTGAGCGGTATACTTTAATTGTCAACGTAACAACTAAGAGATGGCGATATCTTCCATGCTAAACACATTATAGGCGGTTCCCAAACAGAATGGTAAAGTTTATACTCCCCCTCCACCAACAAGCATCAATCCATGACTTGCTCGAAACAACGAGAGTCTCCAACATACATCAGGACCCAGGGGGGAGTTTTGTTTGCAATTAATTTTGATTTGTTTTGCATAAAGCATGGGACTGGGCATCCCAGTGACCAGCCATTTTCTCGTGAGTGAGTTGCGGAGTCCACTCCTCTTGAGAATAACCCGCCTAACACGGAAGATAAGGACAGCCTTGGTTGATACATGAGCTATTCGAGCATACAAAACAGAATGTTTATTTGAAGGTTTAGAGTTTGGCACATACAAATTTACTTGGAACGGCAGGTAGATACCGCATATAGGAAGGTATGGTGGACTCATCTGGAATAACTCTGGGGTTTAAGGGATTGGATGCACAAGCAGTATTCCCGCTTAGTACAAGTGAAGGCTAGCAAAAGACTGGGAAGCGACCAACTAGAGAGCAACAACAGCCATGTACATGCATTAAAATTAATAAACATTGGATGCAAGCATGAGTAGGATATAATCCACCATGAACATAAATATCGTGAAGGCTATGTTGATTTGTTTCAACTACATGCGTGAACATGTGCGAAGTCAAGTCACTTAAATCATTCAAAGGAGTATACCACCCCATCATACCACATCATAATCATCTCAATAGCATGTTGGCACACAAGGTAAACCATTATAACTCATAGCTAATCAAGCATGGCACAAGCAACTACGATCTCTAATTGTCATTGCAAACATGTTTATTCATAATAAGCTGAATCAAGAACGAGGGACTCATCATATTTACAAAAAGAAAAGAGGTCGAGTTCATACCAGCTTTTCTCATCTCAGTCAGTCCATCATATATCATCATAATTGCCTTTCACTTGCACGACCGAACGGTGTGAATAATAATAAGAGTGCACGTGCATTGGACTAAGCTGGAATCTGCGAGCATTCAATAAACAGGAGAAGACAAGGCAATATGGGCTCTTGGTTAAATCAACAATAATGCATATAAGAGCCACTTCAACAATTTAATTATGGTCTTCTCCTACTGACCCCCAAAGAAAAGAAAAGAAATAAAAGTATTTACACGGGAAAGCTCCCAACAAGCAAAAGAAGAACGGGAAATATTTTTGGGTTTTCTTTTTAATTATTACTACTACACCAGAAAAATAAACTACTACTAAATTTTTTTGTTTTTCTTAAGGTTTAACAAACACACAAGAAGAAAGCAGGAAAAACAAAAATAAACTAGCATGGATATTACAGTGAAAAAGTATGAGCACCGACATCTAGTAATGAGTGTGTGTGAACATAAATGTAATGTCGATGAGAAATACGTACTCCCCCAAGCTTAGGCTTTTGGCCTAAGTTGGTCTATGGCCACGGCTGGCCTGGCGTATATCCATAATAATAGTTGTTGGGGTCGTACTGTGATGAGGAAGAAGAAGGCTCCGATTGCCACTGTCTGGCAATCATCTCCGGATCCCACTGATAGTTAGACTGCCATGAAGGATCAAGTTGTGGTTCCGGTTCTGGCTCCTCGGATGGTGCAGGGTTCCGGTAGGCGTGAATAGCCGTCAACGGAACAAGGTACGTGCCTACAGTCAAATCAAACAAAGAAGGAGCAGGCACGATAATAGTCTCAGGATGATGTTTGTTAAAGAACAATTGATATTTAAGCTCTCCTGCCCTATTCTTAACAATAAAATCATGTGCCACCATACTTTTATGATCTAGATAAACACGGGGTAGCACCTTTTCTTCCTTCTCAGCATGCCTAATAGGTATGTTAAAATGTACGGCTAGGCGTGTAGCATAGATGCCTCCAAAGATGGGGCCTTTGGTACGGTTCATACTTAACCGTCTAGCAATAATACCGCCCATACTAAAAGTGTTATCACTGTATAAACTGTGGAGCAGAATAATTATATCAGGGATACTAAGGTTTCCACAGTTTCCTCGTCCAATTAAACAACGACTAGAAAATAATGCAAAGTAACGTAAAACAGGAAAATGTATGCTAGTAATTCGTGCATCGAAAACCTTCCTAGTTTCTCCTACAGTGATAGTATCAATAAACCCAGCCACATCATCATGATGTGGTTCTTCTGTCTTGCCCTCAAAAGGGACTAAACAAATCCGACAAAAATCATAAAGTGACATCTCCTTATGCTCATCATATAAATGAAACTCCACCGTAGGTGGTGAGTTCCTAGAATGAAAATGAAAGTTTTGCACAAAGGTATTTGTGAGTAAGAGATACTGATCGCATTGGTCATGGAGGAAAGTGGTCAGGCCTACATTGTGAGCCAATTCATGAAAATCTTCATAGATACCAGCTGCTCTCAAGAAATCATCAGAAGGCCATTCACACGCCCGAATCTCCGCGGTGCGCGGCAAATTATACTTAGGCTTCAGTGCATTTTCCTTCGAGCTTTGGCTCGATGAGCCCCTCAAAAATCTCCTCATTATTTTCCTGAAATAATCTGAAATTTTTAGTAACTTCAAATAAAAGTGAACCAACTTCAATAAAATTGTTAGCAACTACTCCAACAAGTGCCTAGAGCCTATATCAAGCATTAGAACTACTTAGAACCATATAAATTTGACATGCAAGCTCAAGAACATGGTCACCTATGCAGCACAAATTTGCAAAGAATAAAGCACTAGAACAAAAACTAATTGGACCAATGGAGGAGTCACATACCAAGGAACAATCTCCCCAAGCAGTTTTGCGAGAGGTGCTTTGAGCAAGGAGATCGAAAATCACAGCAAAAGTGGCTGGAAACTCATGCTTGAGTTGGTTTTTCGGGTTTGTGTGAGACAGAGGAAGAAGATGGGTGCTGGGATAAGTGGAGGAGGGCCACCATGGGCCCACGAGGCAGGGGGTGCGCCCACCACCCTCGTGGCCAGGTGGTATCTCCTCCCGCGGTAATTTTTGCACAGTAAATCCTCAAATATTCCTGAAAAAATCATATTAAATTGGCATGGCATTCTGAGGACTCTTATTTTCGGGATATTTTTATATTGCACGGATAAATCAGGAAACAGACAGAAAAATACTATTTTTACTTTATTTCTACTAATTAATAGAAAGTATAGAGAGGGTACAGAAGTTTTGTGCTTCTAGTTCCATCCATCTCATGCTCATCAAAAAGAATCCACTAACAAGGTTGATCAAGTCTTGTTAACAAACTCATTCCGACAATCATGAAACCGGAGAAATTTCGAATAACACTAGGTTACCTCAACGGGGATATGCACATCCCATATAATAAGTATATCATATTTCTTTTTGATAGTAGGAAGAGGAAATTCAAAACCTCTAATTATAATCGATGGAATTTTTCCAATGGAGTTGATACTATGAACTTGAGGTTGTTTCCTCGGAAAGTGTACCGTATGCTCATTACCATTAACATGAAAAGTGACATTGCCTTTGTTGCAATCAATAACAGCCCCTGCAGAATTAAGAAAAGGTCTTCCAAGAATAATAGACATACTATCATCCTCGGGTATATCAAGAATAACAAAGTCCGTTAAATAGTAACGTTTGCAACCACAACAGGCACATCCTCACAAATATCGGCAGGTATAGCAGTTGATTTGATCAGCCATTTGCAAAGATATTTCAGTAGGTGTCAGCTTATTCAAGTCAAGTCTACGATATAAAGAGAGAGGCATAACACTAACACCGGCTCCAAGATCACATAAAGCAGTTTTAATATAATTTCTTTTAATGGAGCAAGGTATAGTAGGTACTCTGGGTCTCCAAGTTTCTTTGGTATTCCACCCTTAAAAGTATAATTAGCAAGCATGTGGAAATTTCAGCTTCCGGTATCTTTCTTTTATTAGTAATGATATCCTTCATATATTTAGCATAAGGATTTGTTTTGAGCACATCAGTTAATCTCATACGCAAAAAGATAGGCCTAATCATTTCAGCAAAGCGCTCAAAATCCTCATCATCCTTTTTCTTGGATGGTTTCGGAGGAAAAGGCATGGGTTTCTGAACCCAAGGTTCCCTTTCTTTACCATGTTTCCTAGCAACAAAGTCTCTTTTATCATAACATTGATTCTTTGATTATGGGTTATCAAGATCAACAGCAGGTTCAATTTCTACATCATTATCATTACTAGGTTGACCATCATTATGAACATCATCATTAATATTTTCACTAGGTTCATGTTCATTACCAGATTGTGTTTCAGCATCAGACATAGAAATATCATTTGGATTATCAGGTGGTTCAGCAATAGGTTCACTAGAAGTTTACACAGTTCTATCATTTTTCTTCTTCTTCTTTTTAGAAGAACTAGGAACATCAATATTATTTCTTTGAGAATCTTGCTCGATTCTCTTAGGGTGGCCTTCAGGATACAAAGGTTCCTGAGTCATTCTACCAGTTCTAGTAGCCACTCTAACAACATAATCATTTTTCTTACTATTCATTTGATCAAGCACTTCTTTTTGAGCCTTAAGTACTTGTTCTACTTGAGTGGTAACCATAGAAGCATGTTTGCTAACAAGTTTAAGTTCATCTTTAATATTAGTTATATAATCACCCAAGCGTCTAATCATATAAGCATTTTCTTTTAATTGTCTACCAAAATAAGCATTGAAGTCGTCTTGCTTAAACATAAAGTTATCAAACTCATCCAAGCACTGACTAGCAATTTTAGTAGGAGGGACTTCAGCTTTATCATATCTATAGAGAGAATTTACCTTTACTACCTGTGTCAAGATATCAGGATCAGGAGGTTCTTCAGTAAATAAAGAATTAAGATCATGTGTTTCTTCAACAGGCGGTATATTAATACCATGTATTTCTTCAATAGGAGGTAAATTCCTAACGTCTTCAGCTTTAATACCTTTTTCTTTCATAGATTTCTTTGCCTCTTGCATATCTTCGGGACTGAGGAATAGAACACCTCTCTTCTTCGGAGTTGGTTTAGGAATAGACTCAGTAACTGGAGCAGGAGATGGCTCAGGAGCTGGCTCAGGAGGTGCCCAATTATTTTCATTTGTCAACATATTATTCAATAGAATTTCAGCTTCATCCGGTGTTCTTTCCCTGAAAAGAGAACCAGCACAACTATCCAGGTAATCTCTGGAAGCATCGGTTAGTCCATTATAAAAGATATCAAGTATTTCAGGTTTCTTAAGAGGATGATCAGGCAAAGCATTAAGTAACTTGAGAAGCCTCCCCCAAGCTTGTGGGAGACTCTCTTCTTTAATTTGCACGAAGTTGTATATTTCCCTCAAAGCAGCTTGTTTCTTATGAGCAGGGAAATATTTAGCAGAGAAGTAATAAATCATATCCTGGGGACTACGCACACAACCAGGATCAAGAGAATTAAACCATATCTTAGCATCACCCTTTAATGAGAACGGAAATATTTTGAGTATATAAAAGTAACGCGATCTCTCATCATTAGTGAACAGGGCAGCTATATCATTTAACTTAGTAAGATGTGCCACAACAGTTTCGGATTCATAGCCATAAAACGGATCAGATTCAACCAAAGTAATTATATCAGGATCAACGGAGAATTCATAATCCTTATCAAGAACACAAATAGGTGAAGTAGCAAAAGCAGGGTCGGGTTTCATTTTATCTCTAAGTGATTCTTTGTTCCATTTAACTATTAACCTCTTAAGCTCATATCTATCTTTACAAGCTAAAATAGCGGCAGAAGATTCCATATCAAAAAGATAGCCCTCAGGAATAACAGGCATATTTTCATCATCGTATTCAGATTCAATAATTTCTTTTTCTCTAGCCCTAGCAATTTGTTCATCAAGAAATTCACTAAGGGGCACAGTAGTATCAGGCATAGAAGCAGTTTCATCATAAGTATCATGGAAAGCAGAAGTGGCATCATCAATAACATGCGACATATCAGAACGAATAGCAGAAGCATGTGTAGGTGTCGCAAACTTACTCATAACAGAAGGTGAATCAAGTGTAGAGCTAGATGGCAGTTCCTTACCTCCCCTCGTAGTTGAGGGATAGATCTTGGTTTTTGGATCTCTCAAGTTCTTCATAGTGATAAGCAGATATAAATCCCAAGTGACTCAAAGAATAGAGCTATGCTCCCCGGCAACGGCGCCAGAAATTAGTCTTGATAACCCACAAGTATAGGGGATCGCAATAGCTTTCGAGGGTAGAGTATTCAACCCAAATTTATTGATTCGACACAAGGGGAGCCAAAGAATATTCTCAAGTATTAGCAGCTGAGTTTTCAATTCAACCACACCTGGAAACTTAGTATCTACAGCAAAGTGTTTAGTAGCATAGTAATATGATAGTGGTGGTAGCAGCAACAAAAGTAAAGACAGCAAAAGTAATGTTTTTGGTATTTTGTAGTGATTGTAACAGTAGCAGCGGGAAAGTAAATAAGCGAGAACCAGTATATGGCAAACTTGTAGGCACCGGATCAGTGATGGATAATTATGCCGGATACGGTTCATCATGTAACAGTCATAACATAGGCTGACACAGAACTAGCTCCAATTCATCAATGTAATGTAGGCATGTATTCCGTATATAGTCATACGTGCTTATGGAAAAGAACGTGCATGACATCTTTTGTCCTACCCTCCCATGGCAGCGGGGTCCTATTGGAAACTAAGGGATATTAAGGCCTCCTTTTAATAGAGAACCGGAACAAAGCATTAGCTCATAGTGAATACATGAACTCCTCAAACTATGGTCATCACCGGGAGTGGTCCTGATTATTGTCACTTTGGGGTTGCCGGAACATAACACATAGCAGTTGACTATAGACTTGCAAGATAAGGTCAAGAACTCACATATATTCATGAAAACATAATAGGTTCAGATCTGAAATCATGACACTCGGGCCCTAGTGACAAGCATTAATCATAGCAAAGTCATAGCAACATCAATCTCAGAACATAGTGGATACTAGGGATCAAACCCTAACAAAACTAACTCGATTACATGATAAATCTCATCCAACCCATCACCGTCCAGCAAGCCTACGATGGAATTACTCACGCACGGCGGTGATCATCATGAAATTGGTGATGGAGGATGGTTGATGATGACGACGGCGACGAATCCCCCTCTCCGGACCCCGAACGGACTCCAGATCAGCCCTCCCGAGAGGTTTTAGGGCTTGGCAGCGGCTCCGTATCGTAAAACACGATGATCTCTTCTCCCTTATTTTTTTCTCTCCGAAAGCAAATATATAGAGTTGGAGTTGGCGTCGGAGGGCATCCAGGGGGCCCACGAGGTAGGGGGCGCGCCCTAGGGGGCGGGCGCGCCCCCCACCCTCGTGAGAAGGGTGTGGGCCCCCTGGTCTTCATCTTTGGCGAGGATTTTTTATTATTTTTTCTAAGATGTTCCGTGGAGTTTCAGGTCATTCCGAGAATATATTTTTTTTGCACATAAAACAACACCATGGCAATTCTGCTGAAAACAGCGTCAGTCCGGGTTAGTTCCATTCAAATCATACAAGTTAGAGTCCAAAACAAGGGCAAAAGTGTTTGGAAAAGTAGATACGGCGGAGACGTATCAGGTAGCATTTGCTACCTCTTGAGCATGCGTTGGTTTTCCCTTGAAGAGGAAAGGGTGATGCATCAAAGTAGCGTAAGTATTTCCCTCAGTTTTTGAGAACCAAAGTATCAATCCAGTAGGAGACTACACGCAAGTCCCTCGTACCTGCAAAAACAATCAAGAACCTTGCAACCAATGCAATAAAGGGGTTGTCAGTCCCTTCACGGCCACTTGCAAAAGTGAGATCTGATAAAGATAATAAGATAAGTATTTTTGGTATTTTTGTTGTATAGATTAAAAAATAAAGATTGCAAAATAAACGGTGACAGAAATAACTAGTTGACGGGAAAATAATATAATGGAGAATAGACCCGGGGGCCATAGGTTTCACTAGTGGCTTCTCTCAAGATAGCATAATCTACGGTGGGTGAACAAATTACTGGTGAGCAATTTATAGAAAAGCGAATAGTTATGAGAATATCTAGGCATGATCATGTATATAGGCATCACGTCTGTGACAAGTAGACCGAAACGATTCTGCATCTACTACTATTACTCCACACATCGACCGCTATCCAGCATGCATCTAGAGTATTAAGTTCATAAGAACAGAGTAACACATTAGGCAAGATGACATGATGTAGAGGGATAAACTCAAGCAATATGATATAAACCCCATCTTTTTATCCTCGATAGCAACAATACAATACGTGCCTTGCTGCCCCTGCTGTCACTGGGAAAAGACACCGCAAGATTGAACCCAAAGCTAAGCACTTCTCCCATTGCAAGAAAGATCAATCTAGTAGGCCAAACCAAACTGATAATTCGAAGAGGTTTGCAAAGATATTTAAATCATACATATAAGAATTCAGAGAAGAACCAAATATTTTTCATAGATAATCTTGATCATAAACCCACAGTTCATCGGATCTCGACAAACACACCGCAAAAAGAATTGCATCGAATAGATCTCTAAGAGAATCGAGGAGAACTTTGTATTGAGATCCAAAGAGAGAGAAGAAGCCATCTAGCTAATAACTATGGACCCGAAGGTCTGTGGTAAACTACTCACACTTCATCGGAGAGGCTATGGTGTTGATGTAGAAGCCCTCCGTGATCGATTCCCCCTCAGGCGGAGCGCCGGAAAAGGCCCCAAGATGGGATCTCACGGGTACAGAAGGTTGCGACAATGGAAATAGGGTTTTGTGGTGCTCTTGGATGTTTTCAGGGTATATGAGTATATATAGGCAAAAGAAGTAGGTCGGTGGAGCTGCGAGGGGCCCACAAGGGTGGGGGTGTGCCTGGCCCCCTGGGCACGCCCTCCTACCTCGTGGCCGCCTCGCTGCTTCCTTGACATCCACTCCAAGTCTCCTGGATCACGTTTGTTCCAAAAAAGATCCTCGCGAAGGTTTCATTCTGTTTGGATTCTGTTTGATATTCCTTTTCTGCGGAACACTAAAATAGGCAAAAAAAATAGCAATTTGCACTGGGCCTTCGGTTAATAGGTTAGTCCCAAAAATAATATAAAAGTTCATAATAAAGCCCATTAAACATCCAAAACAGATAATATAATAGCATGGAACAATCAAAAATTATAGATACGTTGGAGACGTATCAAGCATCCCCAAGCTTAATTCATGCTCGTCCTCGAGTAGGTAAATGATAAAAACAGAATTTTTGATGTGGAATGCTTCCTAACATAATTTCAAAGTAATTTTCTTTATTGTGGCATGAATGTTCAGATCCGAAAGATTCAAGATAAAAGTTTAATATTGACATAAAAATAATAACACTTCAAGCATACTAACTAAGCAATTATGTCTTCTCAAAATAACATGGCCAAAGAAAGTTGTCCCTACAAAATCATATAGTTTGGATATGATCTATCTTCACCACACAAAATATTTAAATCATGCACAACCCCAATGACAGGCCAAGCAATTGTTTCATACTTTTGACGTTATCAAACTTTTTCAATATTCACGCAATACATGAGCGTGAGCCATGGATATAGCACTATAGGTGGAATAAAATGGTGGTTGTGGAGAAGACAAAAGAGGAGAAGATAGTCTCATATCAACTAGACGTATCAACGGGCTATGGAGATGCCCATCAATAGATATCAATGTGAGTGAGTAGGGATTGCCATGCAACAAATGCACTAGAGCTATAAGTGAATAAAAGCTCAACAAGAAACTAAGTGGGTGTGCATCCAACTTGCTTGCTCACGAAGACCTAGGGCATTTTGAGGAAGCCCATCATTGGAATATACAAGCCAAGTTCTATAATGAAAAATTGAAGGAAATATGCCCTAGAGGCAATAATGAAGTTATTATTTATTTCCTTATTTCATGATAAATGTTTATTATTCATGCTAGAATTGTATTAACCGGAAACATAATACATGTGTGAATACATAGACAAACATAGTGTCACTAGTATGCCTCTACTTGACTAGCTCGTTGATCAAAGATGGTTAAGTTTCCTAACCATAGACATGAGTTGTCATTTGATTAACGGGATCACATCATTAGGAGAATATGTGATTGACTTGACCCATTCTGTTAGCTTAGCACTTGATCATTTAGTTTGTTGCTATTGCTTTCTTCATGACTTATACATGTTCCTATGACTATGATATTATGCAACTCTTGTTTACCGGAGGAACACTTTGTGTGCTACCAAACATCACAACGTAACTGGGTGATTATAAAGGTGCTCTACAGGTGTCTGCGGAGGTACTTGTTGGGTTGGCGTATTTCGAGATTAGGATTTGTCACTCCGATTGTCTGAGAGGTATCTCTGGGCCCACTCGGTAATACACATCACTTAAGCCTTGCAAGCATTGCAACTAATGAGTTAGTTGTGGGATGATGTGTTACGGAATGGGTAAAGAGACTTGCCGGTAACGAGATTGAACTAGGTATTGAGATACCGACGATCAAATCTCGGGCAAGTAACATACCGATGACAAAGGGAACAACGTATGTTGTTATGCGGTTCGACCGACAAAGATCTTCGTAGAATATGTAGGAGCCAATATGGGCATCCGGGTTCCGCTATTGGTTAATGACCAGAGAAATGTCTTGGTCATGTCTACATAGTTCTCGAACCCGTAGGGTCCGCACGCTTAACGTTCATTGACGATATAGTATTTATGAGTTATGTATGTTGGTAACCGAATGTTGTTCGAAGTTCCGGATAAGATCACGGACATGACGAAGAACTCCGGAATGGTCCGGAGATAAAGTTTGATATATGGGATAATAGTTTTTAGTCTTCGGAAGGGTTCCGGAATTCACCGGAAGGGGTTCCAGATGTTTCCCGAAATGTTTGGGTACGAGAACACTTTATTTGGGCCAAAGGGGAAAGCCCACAAGGTTTTTGGAAAGCGCAAAAGGAAGTTTTGTAGAGTCCGGAGGCCAGACGCCAGGGTCCCTGGCGTCTGGGTCCATGCGTCGGAACCCTGGCGTCTAGTCTTGGAGTCCGAGAAGGACTCTTGCCTTTCAGGTGAAACCAACTTTGTGAAGGCTTTTACTCCAAGTTTCTACCTGAAGGCTCAACATATAAATAGAAGGGTAGGGCTAGCACCCAAGACACATCAAGAAACACCAAGCCGTGTGCCGGCTACCCTGTCCCCTCTAGTTTATCCTCCGTCATAGTTTTCGTAGTGCCTAGGCGAAGCCCTGCGGAGATTGTTCTTCACCAACACCGTCACCACGCTGTCGTGCTACCGAAACTCATCTACTACGTCACCCCTCTTGCTGGATCGAGAAGGCGAGGACGTCATCGAGCTGAATGTGTGCTGAACACGGAGGTGCCGTACGTTCGGTACTTGATCGGGACGGATCGTGAAGGTGTACGACTACATCAACCGCGTTGATAAACGCTTCCGCTTACGGTCTACGAGGGTACGTAGACAACACTCTCCTCTCTCGTTGCTAGGCACCACCATGATCCTGTGTCTGTGCGTAGGAATTTTTTTGAAATTACTACGTTCCCCAACGGTGGCATCCGAGCCAGGTTTTATGCGTAGATGTTATATGCATGAGTAGAACACAAGTGAGTTGTGGGCGATATAAGTCATACTGCTTACCAGCATGTCATACTTTGGTTTGGCGGTATTGTTGGATGAAGCGCCCCGGACCGACATTACACGTACGCTTACGCGAGACTGGTTCTACCGACGTGCTTTGCACACAGGTGGCTGGCAGGTGTCAGTTTCTCCAACTTTAGTTGAACCGAGTGTGGCTACGCCCGGTCCTTGAGAAGGTTAAAACAGCACTAACTTGACAAACTATCGTTGTGGTTTTTATGCGTAGGTAAGAACGATTCTTGCTCAGCCCGTAGCAGCCACGTAAAACTTGCAACAACAAAGTAGAGGACGTCTAACTTGTTTTTGCAGGGCATGTTGTGATGTGATATGGTCAAGGCATGATGCTAAATTTTACTGTATGAGATGATCATGTTTTGTAACCGAGTTATCGGCAACTGGCAGGAGCCATATGGTTGTCGCTTTATTGTATGCAATGCAAACGCCCTGTAATGCTTTACTTTATCACTAAGCAGTAGCGATAGTCATAGAAGCATAAGTTGGCGAGACGACAACGATGCTACGATGGAGATCAAGGTGTCGCGCGGGTGACGATGGTGATCATGACGGTGCTTCGAAGATGGAGATCACAAGCACAAGCACAAGATGATGATGGCCATATCATATCACTTATATTGATTGCATGTGATGTTTATCTTTTATGCATCTTATCTTGCTTTGATTGACGGTAGCATTATAAGATGATCTCTCACTAAATTATCAAGGTATAAGTGTTCTCCCTGAGTATGCACCATTGCGAAAGTTCTTCGTGCTGAGACACCACGTGATGATCGGGTGTGATAGGCTCTACGTTCAAATACAACGGGTGCAAAACAGTTGCACATGCGGAATACTCAGGTTAAACTTGACGAGCCTAGCATATAACAGATATGGCCTTGGAACACTGAGACCTAAGGGTCGAGCGTGAATCATATAGTAGATATGATCAACATAGTGATGTTCACCATTGAAACTACTCCATCTCACGTGATGATCGGACATGGTTTAGTTGATATGGATCACGTGATCACTTAGAGGATTAAGAGGGATGTCTATCTAAGTGGGAGTTCTTAAGTAATATGATTAATTGAACTTAAATTTATCATGAACTTAGTCCTGGTAGCATTAGCATATGTATGTTGTAGATCAATAGCACACGTTTAGCTCCCCTGTTTTATTTTTGATATGTTCCTAGAGAAAACTAAGTTGAAAGATGTTAGTAGCAATGATGCGGATTGGATCAGTGATCTAAGGTTTATCCTCATTGCAGCACAGAAGAATTATGTCCTTGATGCACCGCTAGGTGACAAACCTATTGCAGGAGCAGATGCAGATGTTATGAACGTTTGGCTAGCTCAATATGATGACTACTTGATAGTTTAGTGCACCATGCTTAAACAGCTTAGAATCGGGACTTCAAAGATGTTTTGAACATCATGGACCATATGAGATGTTCCAGGAGTTGAAGTTAATATTTCTAGCAAATACCCGAGTTGAGAGATATGAAGTCTCCAACAAGTTCTATAGCTAAAAGATGGAGGAGAATAACTCAAGCAGTGAGCATGTGCTCAGATTGTCTAGGTACTACAATCGCTTGAATCAAGTGAGAGTTAATCTTCTAGATAAAATAGTGATTGACAGAATTCTCTAGTCACCATCACCAAGTTAGTAGAACTTCGTGATGAACTATAATATGCAAGGGATAACGGAAACGATTCCTAAGCTCTTCGTGATGCTGAAATCGACGAAGGTAGAAATCAAGAAAAGCATCAAGTGTTGATGGTAAACAAAACCACTAGTTTCAAGTAAAGGGACAAAGGGAAGAAAGGGAACTTCAAGAGTAACGGCAAGCAAGTTGATGCTCAAGTGAAAAAACCCAAGTCTGGACCTAAGCCTGAAACTAAGTGCTTCTACTGCAAAGGGACTGGTCACTGGAAGCGGAACTACCCCAAGTAATTGGCGGATAAGAAGGATGGCAAAGTGAACATAGGTATATTTGTACATGTTATTGATGTGTACTTCACTAGTGTTTATAGCAACCCCTCAGTATTTGATACTAGTTCAGTTGCTAAGAATAGTAACTCGAAACAGGAGTTGCAGAATGAAGAGAGACTAGTTAAGGATGAAGTGACGATGTGTATTGGAAATGGTTCCAAAATTAATATGATCATCATCGCACACTCCCTATACTTTCGGGATTAGTGTTAAAGCTAAAATAAATGTTATTTAGTGTTTGCGTTGAGCATGAATATGATTGGATCATGTTTATTGCAATACAGTTATTCATGTAAGTTAGAGAATAATTGTTGTTCTGTTTACATGAATAAAACCTTCTATGGTCATACACCCAATGAAAATGGTTTGTTGGATCTCGATCATGGTGATACACATTTTCATAATATTGAAGCCAAAAGATGCAAAGTTAATAGTGATAGTGTAACTTATTTGTGGCACTGCCGTTTAGGTCATATTGGTGTAAAGCGCATGAAGAAAATCCATGCTGATGGGCTTTTGGAAACACTTGATTATGAATCAGTTGATGCTTGCGAACCATGCCTCATGGGCAAGATGACTAAGACTCCGTTCTCTGGAACAATGGAGCGAGCAACAAATTTGTTGGAAATCATACATACTGATGTATGTGGTCCGATGAATATTGAGGCTCGCGGCAGGTATCATTATTTTCTGATCTTCATAGATGATTTGAGCAGATATGAGTATATCTACTTAATGAAACACAAGTCTGAAACATTTGAAAAGTTCAAAGAATTTCAGAGTGAAGTGGAGAATCATCGTAACAAAAATAAAAGTTTCTACGATATGATCATGGAAGTAAAATATTTGAGTTGCGAGTTTGGCCTTCAGATAAAACAATGTGAAATAGTTTCACTACTCACGCCACCTGAAACACCACAGTGTAATGGTGTGTCCGAACGTCATAACCATACTTTATTAGATATGGTGCGATCTATGATGTCTCTTATCGATTTACCACTATTGTTTTGGGGTTATCCATTAGAGATAGCTACATTCACGTTAAATAGGGCACCATCTAAATCCATTGAGAGGACACCATATGAACTATGGTTTGGCAAGAAACCTAAGCTGTCATTTCTTAAAGTTTGAGGTTGCAATTCTTATGTGAAAAAGTTTCAACCTGATAAGCTCAAACCCAAATCGGAGAAGTGCGTCTTCATAGGATACCCAAAAGAAAATGTTGGGTACACCTTCTATCACAGATCCGAAGGCAAGATATTCATTGCTGAGAATGGATCCTTTCTAGAGAAGGAGTTTCTCTCAAAAGAAGTGAGTGGGAGGAAAGTAGAACTTGATGAGGTAACTGTACCTGCTCCCTTATTGGAAAGTAGTTCATCACAAGAATCTGTTCCTATGACTACTACACCAATTAGTGAGGAAGCTAATGATGATGATCATGTAACTTCAGATCAAGTTACTACCGAACCTTGTAGGTAAACCAGAGTGAGATCCGCACCAGAGTGGTACGGTAATCCTGTTCTGGAGGTCATGTTACTTGGCCATGACGAACCTACGAACTATGAGGAAGCGATGATGAGCCCAAATTCCACGAAATGGCTTGAGGCCACGAAATCTAAGATGAGATCCATGTATGAGAACAAAGTATGGACTTTGATTGACTTGCCCAATGATCGGCGAGCCATTGATATTAAATGGATCTTCAAGAGGAAGACGGACGATGATAGTAGTGTTACTATCTACAAAGCTAGAATTATCGCAAAAAGGTTTTCGACAAGTTCAAGGTGTTGACTATGATGAGAGTTTCTCACTCGTATCTATGCTTAAGTCTGTCTGAATCATGTTAGTAATTGCCGCATTTTATGAAATCTGGCAAATGGATAAACAAAACTGCATTCCTTAATGGATTTATTTAAGAAGAGTTGTATATGATGCAACCAGAAGGTTTTGTCAATCCTAAAGATGCTAACAAAATATGCAAGCTCCAGCGATCCATCTATGGACTGGTGCAAGCATCTTGGAGTTGGAATATACACTTTGATAAGTTGATCAAAGCATATAGTTTTATACAGACTTGTGGTGAAGCCTGTATTTACAAGAAAGTGAGTGGGAGCACTACAGCATTTATGATAATTATATGTGAATGACATATTGTTGATCGGAGATAATGTAGAATTATTCTGCAAAGCATAAAGGAATGTTTGAAAGGAGTTTTTCAAAGAAAGACCTTAGTGAAACTGCTTACATATTGAGCATCAAGATCTATAGAGATTGATCAAGACGCTTGATAAGTTTTTCAATGAGTACATACCTTGACAAGATTTTGAAGTAGTTCAAAATGGAATAGTCAAAGAAAGAGTTATTGCATGTGTTACAAGGTGTGAAACTGAGTAAGACTCAAAGCCCGACCACGGCAGAAGATAGAAAGAGAATGAAAGTCATTCCCTATGCCTTGGCCATAGGTTCTATAAAATATGCCATGCTATGTACCAGATCTATTGTATACCCTACACTGATTTTGGCAAGGGAGTACAATAGTGATCTAGGACTAGATCACTGGACAACGGTCAAAATTATCCTTAGTGAAATAAGGATATCTTTCTCGATTATGGAAGTGACAAAAAGGTTCGTCATAAAAGGTTACGTCGATGCAAATTTTGACACTGATCCAGATGAATCTAAGTCTCAATCTGGATACATACTGAAAGTGGGAGCAATTAGCTAGAGTAGCTCCGTGCAGAGCATTGTTGACATAGAAATTTGCAAAATACATACGGATCTGAATGTTGCAGACCCGTTGACTAAACTTCTCTCACAAGCAAAACATGATAACACCTTAGTACTCTTTAGGTGTTAATCACATAGCAACGTGAACTAGATTATTGACTCTAGTAAACCCTTTGGGTGTTGGTCACATGAAGATGTGAACTATGGGTGTTAATCACATGGTCATGTGAACTATTGATGTTAAATCACATGGCGATGTGATCTAGATTATTGACTCAAGTGCAAGTGGGAGACTGAAGGAAATATTCCCTAGAGGCAATAATAAAGTTATTATTTATTTCCTTATTTCATGATAAATGATTATTATTCATGCTAGAATTGTATTAATCAGAAACATAATACATGTGTGAATAGATAGACAAACAGAGTGTCACTAGTATGCCTCTACTTGACTAGCTCGTTGATCAAAGATGGTTAAGTTTCCTAACCATAGACATGAGTTGTCATTTGATTAACGGGATCACATCATTAGGAGAATGATGTGATTGACTTGACCCATTCCATTAGCTTAGCACTTGATCGTTTAGTTTGTTGCTATTGCTTTCTTCATGACTTATACATGTTCCTATGACTATGAGATTATGCAACTCCCGTTTACCAGAGGAACACTTTGTGTTCTACCAAACGTCACAACGTAACTGGGTGATTATAAAGGTGCTCTACAGGTGTCTCTGAAGGTACTTGTTGGGTTGACGTATTTCGATATTAGGATTTGTCACTCCGATTGTCGGATAGGTATCTCTGGGCCCACTCGGTAATACACATCACTTAAGCCTTGCAAGCATTGCAACTAATGAGTTTGCAGGATGATGTGTTACGGAACGAGTAAAGAGACTTGCCGGTAATGAGATTGAACTAGGTATTGAGATACCGACGATCGAATCTCGGGCAAGTAACATACCGATGACAAAGGGAACAACGTATGTTGTTATGCGGTTCGACCGATAAAGATCTTCGTAGAATATGTAGTAGCCAATATGGGCATCCAGGTTCCGCTATTGGTTATTGACCAGAGAAATGTCTCGGTCATGTCTACATAGTTCTCGAACCCGTAGGGTCCGCACGCTTAACGTTCGTTTACGATATAGTATTTATGAGTTATGTATGTTGGTAACCGAATGTTGTTCGGAGTTCCGGATAAGATCACGGACATGACGAAGAACTTCGGAATGATCCGGAGATAAAGTTTGATATATGGGATGATAGTGTTTAGTCTTCGGAAGGGTTCCCGAATTCACCGGAAGGGGATCCAGATGTTTCCCGAAATGTTTGGGTACGAGAACACTTTATTTGGGCCAAAGGGGAAAGCCCACAAGGTTTTTGGAAAGCGCAAAAGGAAGTTTTGCGGAGTCCAGAGGCCAAACGCCAGGGTCCCTGGCGTCTGGGTCCAGACGCCGGGAACCCTGGCGTCTAGTCCTGGAGTCCGAGAAGGACTCTTGCCTTTCGGGTGAAACCGACTTTGTGAAGGCTTTTACTCCAAGTTTCGACCCCAAGGCTTAACATATAAATAGAGGGGTAGGGCTAGCACCCAAGACACATCAAGAAACACCAAGCCGTGTGTCGGCTACCCCGTCCCCTCTAGTTTATCCTCCATCATAGTTCTCGTAGTGCTTAGGCGAAGCCCTGCGGAGATTGTTCTTCACCAACACCGTCACCACGCCGTCGTGTTGCCGAAACTCATCTACTACATCGCCCCTCTTGCTGGATCGAGAAGGCAAGGATGTCATCAAGCTAAACATGTGCTGAACGCAGAGGTGTCGTACGTTCGGTACTTGATCGGGACGGATCGTGAAGGTGTACGACTACATCAACCGCGTTGATAAATGCTTCCGCTTACGGTCTACGAGGGTACGTAGACAACACTCTCCTCTCTCGTTGCTATGCATCACCATGATCCTTTGTGTGTGCATAGGAATTTTTTTGAAATTACTATGTTCACCAACAAAAGTTCCCACTAGTATATGAAAGTGACAACATAGGATACTCTCTATCATCAAGAGCATGGTGCTAATTTGAAGCACATGTGTGGTAAAAGGATAGTAGCATTGCCCCTTCTCTCTTTTTCTCTCTCTTTTTTTATTTGGGCCTTTTCTCCTCTCTTTTTTATGGCCTCTTTTTTTCGTTCGGAGTCTCATCCCAACTTGTGGGGGAATCATAGTCTCCATCATCCTTTCCTCACTGGGACAATGCTCTAATAATGATGATCATCACACTTTTATTTACTTACAGCTCAAGAATTACAACTCGATACTAGAACAAAAATATGACTCCATGTGTATGCCTCCGGCGGTGTACCGGGATATGCGATGAATCAAGAGTGACATGTATGGAAGAATTATGAATGGTGGCTTTGCCACAAATACGATGTCAACTACATGATCGTGCAAAGCAATATGACAATGATGAAGCGTGTCATAATAAATGGAATGGTGGAAAGTTGCATGGCAATATATCTCGGAATGGCTATGGAAATGCCATAATAGGTAGGTATGGTGGCTGTTTTGAGGAATATATAAGGAGGTTTATGTGTGAAAGAGCATATCATATCACGGGGTTTGGATGCACCGGCGAAGTTTGCGCCAACTCTCAATGTGAGAAAGGGCAATGCACCGTACCGAAGAGGCTAGCAAGGATGGAAGGGTGAGAGTGCGTATAATCCATGGACTCAACATTAGTCATAAAGAACTCACACACTTATTGCAAAAATCTACAAGTCATCAAAAACCTCGGCACTACGTGCATGCTCCTAGGGGGATAGATTGGTAGGAAAATACCATCTCTCGTCCCCGACC
This sequence comes from Triticum urartu, assembly GCF_003073215.2. Classification (NCBI taxonomy): domain Eukaryota; kingdom Viridiplantae; phylum Streptophyta; class Magnoliopsida; order Poales; family Poaceae; genus Triticum; species Triticum urartu. Next base: position 497,074,705 of record NC_053025.1, on the reverse strand, counting down.
ACCACTCATAAGGAGGACAATCAAATAACACCTCATGTTTCAAATTTGTTACATAACGTTTACCATACGTGCATGCTACGGGACTTTCAAACTTCAACACAAGCATTTCTCAATTTCACAACTACTCAACTAGCACGACTTTGATATTATTACCTCCATATCTCAAAACAATCATCAAGCATCAAACATCTCTTAGTATTCAATACTCTATATGAAAGTTTTTACTATTCTTGAATACCTAGCATATTAGGATTTTAAGCAAATTACCATGCTATTTAAGACTCTCAAAATAATCTAAGTGAAGCATGAGAGTTGCGCGGTACTAGAGAGGCTAGCAATGGTGGAAGGGTGAGAGTGTGTATAATCCATGGACTCAACATTAGTCATAAAGAACTCACATACTTATTGCAAAAATCTATTAGTTATCGAAACAAAGTACTACATGCATGCTCCTAGGGGGATAGATTGGTAGGAAAAGACCATCGCTCGTCCCCGACCGCCACTCATAAGGAAGACAATCAATAAATAAATCATGCTTCGACTTCATCACATAACGGTTCACTATATGTGCATGCTACGGGAATCAAAAACTTTAACACAAGTATCTCTAAAATTCACAACTACTCAACTAGCATGACTCTAATATTACCATCTTCATATCTCAAAACAATCATCAAGTATCAAACTTCTCATAGTATTCGATGCACTTTATATGAAAGTTTTTATTATACCCATCTTGGATGCCTATCATATTAAGACTAATTTTATAGCCAAAGCAAATTATCTGCTGTTCTAAAAGACTCTCAAAATGATATAAGTGAAGCATGAGAGATCAATAATTTCTATAAAATAAAACCACCACCGTGCTCTTAAAAAGATATAAGTGAAGCACTAGAGCAAAATTATCTAGCTCAAAAGATATAAGTGAAGCACATAGAGTATTCTAATAAATTCCGATTCATGTGTGTCTCTCCAAAAGGTGTGTACAGCAAGGATGATTGTGGTAAACTAAAAGGCAAAGACTCAAATCATACAAGACTCTCCAAGCAAAATACATATCATGTGGTGAATAAAAATATAGCCTCAAGTAAAGTTACCGATGGACGAAGACGAAAGAGGGGATGCCTTACGGGGCATCCCCAAGCTTAGGATTTTGGTTGTCCTTGATTTTTACCTTCGGGTGCCATGGGCATACCCAATCTTGCCACTCCTTATTCCAAAACCCATCAAATCTTTACCCAAAACTTGAAAACTTCACAACACAAAACTCAACAGAAAATCGCATGAGCTCCGTTAGTATCAGAAAACAAACCACCTCTTCAAGGTACTGTAATGAACTCATTTTTTATTTATATTGGTGTTAAACCTACTGTATTACAACTTCTCTATGATTCATACCCCCGATACTAGCCATAGATTCATCAAAATAAGCAAACAACACGCGAAAAACAGAATCTGTCAAAAACAGAACAGTCTGTAGTAATCTGTAGGTTTTGAATACTTATGTAACTCCAAAAATTCTACCAAATTAGGAAGACCTAAATAATTTTTATATTGATCTACTTCAATTGGAATCATTATTTTATCGCTCTCTGGTTAAAAATCAAAATTATTCTCGTGAGTGCATACTTTCTGTTTTTTCAGCAAGATCAAACAACCATCATCCAACAAGATCCTAAAGCATTTACTTGGCACAAACACTAATTAAAACATGAAAAACACAATCATAACAGAGGATATATGATTTATTTATTACTAAATAGAAGCAAAAATCAAGAAACAAAAATAAAATTGGGTTGCCTCCCAACAATCGCTATCGTTTAACGCCCCTAGCTAGGCATGAAAGCAAGAATAGATCTAGATATTGCCATGATAATGATAAGGTAAATCACGAAAACTCATCTCATACTACCTACGTTCAGCAGCAAGTTTTCTTTGTGTCAAGCAAAAGTAATCAAAAGGGCTAAATTTAATGGGACACAAGTCCCCAAGATTAAGCTCGGTAGGTATTGGTTCCTCCTTTGGCCCCTCATATTGCACAACCAATTCATCATTATAAGCATTCTTTTGGCAAAAAGTCATGAGTTTTTGTTCAAGGTAAAAACCTAACCCATTGTTCTGGATAGCAAAATTATTGTTAAGTTCAGAAATCCTGTCAACTAGAACATCGGCAGGAACCTTTTTTCTAAGGTTTTCATTAAAAGCAACATGATCTAAAGATCGTAAGCGCATTATGTATTCTTGATAAAAAAATGATTGCTTCTATGCGAGGACGCCCGGCATCCACCCTATAATGCGCAAAAATTACATTGGCTTCTTTTATTTTAAATCTGAACTCATGAGCTAAAAAGATGGTAGCTGCTCGCTTAACAGAAGAACGCTCAATATTAGAAAATTCTAGAAAAATCCTTTGAATGCAGGGGCGCATATGAATAAATTGTCTTTCAAGTTCAACTATGAGCAAAGATATAGCATCCGCAAAACTACTAGTTCTATGAAGAATAGACCCTCCCATAGTGTGCAAAGCACCGGCACAAGTAAAGAAATCTTGAATGACTCCTTTTCCAATAATATTACCACTACCAATCCGAAACTTTTTAGTGTGTAAAATAGTAGGTTGTTCATGAGGATAATCAAAAGCATCAACGTTTCCCCCATCGTTACTACTACCCTTTTCAAAGATAACCTCCCCAATTTCAGACATGATGGCAACAAACCGCACTGAGAACGAACACACGCGAGGCAAGCGGAAAGAGACGAACAAAAAAGGGGCGAATAAAACGGCAAGGGTGAAGTAGGGGAGAGGAAAACGAGAGGCAAATGGCAAATAATGTAATGTGATACGTCTCCGTCGTATCTACTTTTCCAAACACTTTTGCCCTTATTTTGGACTCTAACTTGTATGATTTGAATGGAACTAACCCGGACTGACACTGTTTTCAGCAGAATTGCCATGGTGTTGTTTTATGTGCAGAAAACAAATATTCTCGGAATGACCTGAAACTCCACGGAACATCTTAGAAAAAATAATAATAAATCATCGCCAAAGATGAAGACCAGGGGGCCCACACCCTTCTCACGAGGGTGGGGGGCGCGCCTGCCCCCCTAGGGCACGCCCCCCTACCTCATGGGCCCCCTGTTGCCTCTCTGACTCCAACTCCAACTCTATATATTTGCTTTCGGAGAGAAAAAAATCAGAGAGAAGAAATCATCGCGTTTTATGATACGGAGCCGCCGCCAAGCCCTAAAACCTCTCGGGAGGGCTGATCTGGAGTCCGTTCGGGGCTCCAGAGAGGGGGATTCGTCGCCGTCGTCATCATCAACCATCCTCCATCACCAATTTCATGATGCTCACCGCCGTGCGTGAGTAATTCCATTGTAGGCTTGCTGGACGGTGATGGGTTGGATGAGATTTATCATGTAATCGAGTTAGTTTTGTTAGGGTTTGATCCCTAGTATCCACTATGTTCTGAGATTGATGTTGCTATGACTTTGCTATGCTTAATGCTTGTCACTAGGGCCCGAGTGCCATGATTTCAGATCTGAACCTATTATGTTTTCATGAATATATGTGAGTTCTTGATCCTATCTTGCAAGTCTATAGTCACCTACTATGTGTTATGATCCGACAACCCCGAAGTGACAATAATAGGGACCACTCCCGGTGATGACAACAGTTTCAGGAGTTCATGTATTCACTATGTGCTAATGCTTTGTTCCGTTTCTCTATTAAAAGGAGGCCTTAATATACCTTAGTTTCTAATAGGACCCTGCTGCCACGGGAGGGTAGGACAAAAGATGTCATGCAAGTTCTTTTCCATAAGCACGTATGACTATATACGGAATACATGCCTACATTACATTGATGAATTGGAGCTAGTTCTGTGTCACCCTATGTTATGATTGTTACATGATGAACCGCATCCGGCATAATTATCCATCACTGATCCGGTGCCTACGAGTTTGCCATATACTGGTTCTTGCTTATTTACTTTCCCGCTGCTACTATTACAATCACTACAAAATACCAAAAACATTACTTTTGATGTCTTTACTTTTGTTGCTGCTACCACCACTATCATATTACTGTGCTACTAAACACTATGCTGCAGATACTAAGTTTCCAGGTGTGGTTGAATTGACAACTCAGCTGCTAATACTTGAGAATATTCTTTGGCTCCCCTTGTGTCGAATCAATAAATTTGGGTTGAATACTCTACCCTCGAAAGCTGTTGTGATCCCCTATACTTGTGGGTTATCAGAATGCGAGGGAGAAGAGTTTGTGATGTGTACTTGGTATGACTTGACTTGTGCGTAGATCTCCTCGGCAATGGCGCCAGAAATGGCTAGTTGCTGGGAGATCAAATCTTGACTTGACTTGGTGTAAGCCTCCCCGGCAAAGGCGCCAGAAATCCTTCTTGCTACCTCTTGAGCATGCGTTGGTTTTCCCTTGAAGAGGACAGGGTGATGCAGCAAAGTAGCGTAAGTATTTCCCTCAATTTTTGAGAACCAAGTGATATGTCTCCAACGTATCTACTTTTCCAAACACTTTTGCCCTTGTTTTGGACTCTAACTTGCATGATTTGAATGGAACTAACCCGGACTGACGTTGTTTTCAGCAGAATTACCATGGTGTTATTTATGTGCAGAGCAAACGTTCTCAGAATGACCTGAAACTTCACGGAGCCACTTTTCAGAAAATAAGAAAAATACCTACAAAAGATGAAGACCAGGGGGCCCACCACCTCCCCACGAGGGTGGGGGGCGCGCCTGCCCCCCTAGGGCACGCCCCCCTACCTCATGGGCCCCCTGTTGCCTCTCCGACTCCAACTCCACCTCCATATACTGAGTTTCGGGGACAAAAATATCATAGAAAAGAAATCATCACGTTTTACGATACGGAACCGCCGCCAAGCCCTAAAACCTCTCGGGAGGGCTAATCTAGAGTCCGTTCGGAGCTCCGGAGAGGGGAATCCGTCGCCATCATCATCATCAACCATCCTCCATCACCAATTTCATGATGCTCACCGTCGTGCGTGAGTAATTCCATCGTAGGCTAGCTGGACAGTGATGGGTTGGATGGGATCTATCATGTAATCGAGTTAGTTTTGTTAGGGTTTGATCCCTAGTATCCACTATGTTCTGAGATTGATGTTGCTATGACTTTGCTATGCTTAATGCTTGTCACTAGGGCCCGAGTGCCATGATTTCAGATCTGAACTTATTATGTTTTCATCAATATATGAGTGTTCTTGATCCTATCTTTTTTCTGACTATGAACAGTAGGGGAAACCCCCACTGCAATTTTTATTTCTTGATCCAATCTTGCAAGTCTATAGTCACCTATTATGTGTTATGATCCGTTAACCCCGAAGTGACAATAATCGGGATACTTACCGGTGATGACCGTAGTTTGAGGAGTTCATGTATTCACTATGTGTTAATGCTTTGTTCCGGTTCTCTATTAAAAGGAGGCCTTAATATCCCTTAGTTTCCGTAAGGACCTCGCTGCCACGGGAGGGTAGGACAAAAGATGTCATGCAAGTTCTTTTCTATAAGCACGTATGACTATATTCGGAATACATGCCAACATTATATCAATGAACTAGAGCTAGTTCTGTGTCACCCTAGGTTATGACTGTTACATGATGAACCGCATCTGGCATAATTCTCCATCACCGATCCATTGCCTACGAGCTTTCCATATATTGTTCTTCGCTTATTTACTTTCCCGTTGCTATTGCTATCATCACTACAAAATACCAAAAAACATTACTTTTACTACTGTTACCTTTTGCTACCGTTATCACCACTATCATATTACTTTGCTACTGAACACTTTGCTGCAGATATTAAGTTTCCAGGTGTGGTTGAATTGACAACTCAGCTGCTAAGACTTGAGAATATTCTTTGGCTCCCCTTGTGTCGAATCAATAAATTTGGGATGAATACTCTACCCTCAAAAACTGTTGCAATCCCCTATACTTGTGGGTTATCAAGACTATTTTCTGGCGCCGTTGCCGGGGAGCATAGCTCTATTCTTTGAGTTACTTGGGATATATATCTGCTTATCATTATGAAGAACTTGAGATATCCAAAAACCAAGATCTATCCCTCAACTACGAGGGGAGGTAAGGAACAGCCATCTAGCTCTGCACTTGATTCACCTTCTGTTTTGAGTAAGCTTGCGACACCTACACCTGCTTCTGCTATTCGTTCTGATATGTCGCATGTTATTGATGATGCCACTTCTGCTATGCATGATACTTATGATGAAACTACCTCTATGCATGATACTACTATGCCACTTAGTGATTTTCTTGATGAACAACTTGCTAGAGCTAGAGAAATTGAAAATATTGATTCTGATGATACTGATGAAAGTGATGATGAAGAATCACTTGTTATTCCTAAGGGTTATGTCTTTGATCAAGAACCTTCCTTAGCTATTTTAGCGTGCCAAAATAGAACTGAACTCAAAAGATTATTAGCTAAATGGAGTAAGCAATCTTTAAATGCTAGAATGAAACCTGACCCTGCTTTTGCTACTTCACCTATCTTTGTTACTGTTAAGGATTATGAATTCTCAGTTGATACTGATATAATTACTTTGGTTGAATCTGATCCTTTTCATGGTTATGAATCTGAAACTGTTGTGGCACATCTTACTAAATTAAATGATATAGCTACCCTGTTTACTAAAGATGAGAGAACTCGCTACTTTTACATCCTTCAAATATTTCTGTTCTCATTAAAGGGTGATGCTAAGATATGGTTTAATTCTCTTGATCCTGGTTGTGTGCGTAGTCCCCAGGATATGATTTATTACTTCTCTGCTAAATATTTCCCTGCTCATAAGAAACAAGCTGCTTTAAGGGATATATATAATTTTGTGCAAATTGAAGAACAGAGTCTCCCACAAGCTTGGGGGAGGCTTCCCCAATTACTTAATGCTTTGCCTGATCATCCTCTTAAGAAAAATGAAATACTTGATATATTTTATAATGGACTAACCGATGCCTCCAGGGATTACCTGGATAGTTGTGCTGGTTCTATTTTCAGGGAAAGAACACCGGATGAAGCTGAAATTCTATTGAATAATATGTTGAAAAATGAAAATATTTGGACACCTCCGGAGCCAATTCCTGAGCCTATTCCTAAACCAACTCCGAAGAAGAGGGGTATTTGTCGGTGTACTAGAGTAGGGGTACCCTAGTATCCCGAACTTGTGCACGGGCAGTCGCAGCATCCCGCGGCAAGGCTTGACGGGTGACCGCCAAGATCCTCCGTGGTTCCTTTGGAGCCGTTCAAGAACAAAGCATCCAAGTCAAGACCCCGGCAAGAGGAGCTTGCCGGGAAGGCCAACCAAGGCACTTCAAGACCCCGGCAAGAGGAGCTTGCCGGGAAGGCCACCCAAGGCATCTCAAGGAACTTGCCGCGGCGCGCTACGCGTCCCGGCAAGGCCCGGTGAGCGACAAACTCCCGGACGCGACAAGACAACGACCGCGGCAAGGCGCTTGCCGCGGCAAGCCACCACTCCATGCCCGCGCTCCAGCACATCCACCAACGTGTCGCTCTGGGACCCTTCCCAGCGTACGTGGCGGGAGGCTGTGCAGCCAGCGGTGAGCGGTGGCAAGCGGCGCTGACAAGATTGCCGTCGTGGCGAGCGGTGGCGTTCCTGACGGTCCCTTTTACACTATTTAGGCGACGCAGACGGGCATTTAAGGCCCTTGTCCCCTGCCGTCAGGGTTAGGTATGATACACTGTAGCCGGTAGCTGTACCAACCGCAGCACCTTTCCCTTTTTGCCCTTGTCTATGTTGCCACCTGTCAGTGACCCCTTGAGCATATAAAAGGAGACCCATGCGCAACATAGAGGGGGTTGGGAACACTCACGCTCGGTCTAGTTAGCTGCTGGTGTGTACTGTAGCACTCTGCGCTCCCAAGCAAGAACTCAATACAAACCACAAAGCAGGAGTAGGGTTTTACGCATCCGTGCGGCCCGAACCTGGGTAACTGCTCGTGTGTTTCGCCTCGATCCGCTCTTTGCACGACCTCCGCCCCCGATGAACCGAAAGGGACTCGGCCCGCCGGTCCCATAGGTGTTCGTGGATCAGTCCCCCGACATCTTTGGCGCGCCAGGTAGGGGCGTCGAGGCTGTGTGAACCAGATCCGGCGTTCGCGCGAGCTAGATCTTCATCATCTTCATCGACATGCCGCCGAAGAAGAAGGCTTCGGAGGCGGCTGCTCCGTCCGCCCCGCTACCACCGGAGCAAACGGCTGATGGGGCGGACGCCGGCGGAAGAACGGGCGTCGACGAGGGAGCTCACGGTGCTGCCAGGTCCAAGGACAAGGCTGCGCTGCCCATCGGCGGCGTAGCCGGCTCCCACAATGACCGGGCGCACTCCAAGACCTCGGCGTCCGTACATGCACCACGCCCACCTCATGAGGCGCGGGACCGGCAGGGTCACGGTGCTCATAGTACCATGCGTTTGCTGGACCAAGATCGAGCTGGTGGGTCTCGGAGTGCTCCAGACCAGCATGCACACCAACATGCTGGCACGAGCGAGGCGCGGTCGCCTGGACGGGATACTGCTCCTTCTAACATAGTTAGAAGTCCGAGCATATCCCGCTCCTCGCACCGTTCGCCACCACCACCCGGCACTGCAGTAGAAGCTTTGGCGCGAGCTCAACTGCTCCTAGACTACCCTCCAACAGCAGACAAGATCGACGACTGGAGGGCCACCATTCAGAATCTCATCGGCTTCGCCAACGGCGACACTCAGCGGCAGCCGAGCACGTCGCAGCCGCGGCAAGTCAGCCAGGCACGAGCCGGTGGCGACAAGACCGGTGGGGGTGCAACTACTGTGCACTCTCCGCCCCGAAGGCCAAGATCACCGACTCGTCAGATCCACCTCGACAGCGACTCCACCGCGTCATCAGATCCGCGAGCTCGCCACGATCAGCGCCAAGTTCTTCATGAACGACGGCAAGAAGACGCTCGTACTCGCATCGAGCGCCAAAGGGAAGCGCGATGTCAATCAGACCAGCGCGCAGGGCCCTCTGTCGACATGCATGCGCCAGGGGAACCAGGCAACTTGCTGTATGCGGTAGGTTGCCCTACGTTCACTCGTGAGCTGCGGCAAGTCCAGTGGCCCAGTATGAAGAATTTCAAGCCAGATGTACCAGAGAAGTACGACGGCAAGTCGCATCCGTCGGAGTTCCTCAGCATCTACACCATCGCGGTGCATGCTGCCGGGGGACGGGATGACAAGATCCTTGCCAACTACTTCCCGCTGGTGCTCAAACCCAACGTCAGGTCCTGGCTCATGCACTTGCCGGACAACTCCATATCCTCCTGGGCAGACCTGTGCCATCAGTTTGTCGGCGCCTTTACAGGCGGCCACAAACCTCATGGCCAAGAGAGTGACCTTCATTTGCTCGCCCAGAAGGAAGGAGAGCCCCTGCGCAAGTACATTCAGAGATTCAGCCGTGTACAGCACAACATCCCAGATGTCCACCCTGCCGCGGTCATCAGCGCGTTCCATCAGAACATGCGTAACCGCAGGATGCGAGAGGAGATGGCGATGTGCAAGATCAGAGACGTCAGTGAGCTGTATGCCCTGGCCAACAAGTGTGCACGTGCTGAAGAAGGGAGGAAACTCCCCGGAGAGAATATAGGAGCAGGAGGAACTGAAAGTGAGGATGCTGCCACGGCAAAGAAAAACCGGCGGCGGAACAGGAAGAAGAAGGGCAAAGATGTGCTAGTCGTTGAGCAGTCCGGCAACGAAGGTGGCGCCAAGAAAGCCAAAGTTGGTAGCTCCGGCAAGGAGATTGCCGCATGCACCAACTGCCAGGCTGTGGCAGTCGCCGACAAGCAGGACGGCACCGACAAGCAGTACTGCAAGATTCACCGCACCAAGGGCCATGACCTCCAGAGCTGCAAGAAGGTCGAGCAGCTTGTCCAGCAGCAAAAGGCTGAGTACGAGCGACGAGACAAGGAGAGGGCCCAAGGAGGCGTTGGAGAATCTGGCAAGAAGCGCGCCGGCCGGGGAGGACGCCGCGGCAAGGCCAAGCAGCGGCAAGGAGACAGACCTCCCCGCGGCCGCGACAAGGATGAAGATGACGATGACGACGAAGACATGGATGATGTTGAGACCAGCGAACAGGAGTTCCAGAAAGCCACAGAGGTCTTGTGTGTTGACGGCGGTGCTTCTCTGCATACTTCGCACTGCCAACTCAAGCAGTGGGTGCGGGAAGTCAATGCGGCAGAACCACCTGTCGAGTCACACAAGCTTCTGAAATGGTCCAGCACGCCTATCATCTTTGATATTGAGGACCACCCTGATCGCACAACTGCGGTTGGGTGCTTGCCGATGTTGGTTTCACCAACTATCCGCAACCTCAAGGTCACTAAGATGCTAGTTGACGGCGGGGCCGGCTTGAACCTGATCTCCTCCGCTGTGCTCCAGAAACTCCAGATCCCTGACAGCGAGCTCGAAGAGACCGGCACATTCCAAGGAATTAACCCGGGAAGGAGCAAGCCGAAGGGGAAGGTCACGTTGCCAGTAACATTTGGCAGTGAGCTGAACTTCAGGACTGAGAGGGTCACTTTTGACGTTGCCGATATTCCATTGCCTTACAATGGGATACTTGGCCGTCCAGCACTCGCCAAGTTCATGGCAGCCTCTCACTACGCATACAACATGCTGAAGATGCCAGGCCCGATAAGCGTCATCTCTGTCCCTGGCGACAAGAAGGATGCTCTTATCTGTGCCGACAAGATCTACCGGGAAACAGCAGCCGCAGCAGACCGCAAGTCACTTGCCGCTGAAGCTCCCGGGGGGAAGAAGAAGACCAAGTCCGGCAAGAGTTCTGATGCCCACTCCGGCAAGCGCACCTCTTCGGAGTGCTGCGCTGCCGTCGAGGACGCACCATCGAGCTCCACCGGCAAGTGTAAGAAGACAATGGCAGCTCCGCCAGAGACAAAGAAGGTGTCCGCCAAGGAGGACGGCACTGGTGGTACCTTCACCATCAGTGCCACTCTCGACCCTGAATAGGAAAGCACGCTCATTGCTTTCCTGCGGGCGAATGTCGACGTCTTTGCGTGGCAACCGTCTGACATCCCCGGTGTTCCCAGGAAAGTAATTGAGCATCACCTTGCCGTTTGTCCTCATGCGCGGCCCGTCAAGCAGAAGGTCAGGAAGCAAGCGGTGGAGCGCCAAGAATTTATTGCGAAAGAGATCAAGAAATTGGAAGCAGCAGGCCTTGTCAGAGGAGTGCTCCATCCTACGTGGTTGGCCAATCCTATAGTCGTGTGCAAGGCAAACGGGAAATGGAGACTTTGTATCGATTTTACCGATGTTAACAAAGCTTGTCCCAAAGGCCCATTTCCTTTGCCGCGCATTGACCAGATTGTTGACTCCACAGCCGGATGTGATTTTCTTTCATTTCTTGACGCATACTCAGGATACCATCAGATCTTCATGGCAGAAGAGGATGAGGAGAAGACCGCATTTATTACTCCATGTGGCACATACTGTTTCGTACGGATGCCTTTTGGTCTAAAAAATGCTGGTTCAACATTTGCAAGAGTAGTCCATGTCGCTCTGGAGCCACAAATACACAGAAATGTGGAAGCCTACATGGATGACATAGTGGTCAAGAGCAAGGACAAGGTGACTCTGATTCAAGATTTAGACAAGACCTTTGCAAATCTGCGCAAGATTAGCCTCAAGCTCAACCCCGAGAAGTGTGTGTTTGGAGTCCCCTCCGGCAAGCTTCTCGGGTTCTTCGTGTCTCAGTGGGGAATTGAAGCCAATCTCGACAAGATCAAGGCCATTGAGCAGATTGAAGCACCAAAGCGCGTCAAGGATGTACAAAGACTTGCCGGTTGCGTGGCTGCTCTCAGCAGGTTTATCTCTAGGTCTGCTGAGCGCGCCCTGCCGTTTTTCAAATTATTGAAAAAGGCAGGTCCAATGAAATGGACTCCGGAAGCGGAGGCTGCGCTGCAAGACTTGAAGAGATACCTGTCCTCCCCTCCAATACTTGTCGCACCTAAGCCGCAAGAGAAGTTGCTGCTATATATAGCGGCAACCAATCAAGTGGTTAGTGCTGCGTTAGTAGCAGAGAGGGAGGCAGATGACGAGCCAGCAACCACGGCAAGCGCATCCAGTGACAAGCAAGGGGCTTCCCCGGCAAGCTCTGGTCCCGACAAAGATGGATCTGCGCAGATGCACGAGGAGACACAAAAGAAAATGGTGCAGCGCCCAGTTTACTTTGTCAGTTCCCTTCTGCAGGGGGCTAGGTCAAGGTACTCTGGCATGCAGAAATTGCTTTTTGGCCTTCTCATGGCCTCGAGAAAGCTGCGCCATTACTTCCAAGCACATGAGATCACAGTTGTCACTCGCTTTCTGCTGAAGAGGATACTACAGAATCCAGAAGCGACAGGCAGGATTGTTGAGTGGGCACTAGAACTGTCAAGCTTTGGCCTCAAGTTTGAGAGCACTTCAACTATCCAGAGCAGAGCATTGGCAGAATTCATAGCAGAATGGACGCCAACACCAGATGAAGAAATTCCAGAAATGAGCATCCCCGTCAAGGAAGCAAGCAAAGAGTGGCTAATGTACTTTGATGGTGCCTTTTCGCTGCAAGGCGCCGGCGCTGGCGTGCTGCTTGTCGCACCCACCGGAGAGCGCCTCAAGTACGTAGTCCAGATGCACTTTCCCAAGGAGCAAGCAACAAACAATACTGCAGAGTATGAAGGCTTGCTTGCCGGTCTCAGGATTGCGGCAGACCTTGGGATCAAGAAGCTCATTGTCAGGGGTGACTCACAGCTTGTCGTCCGCCAAGTGAACAAGAGCTATCAAAGTCCTTTGATGGAAGCCTACGTCGACGAAGTGAGAAAGCTAGAAGAGCACTTTGACGGCCTGCAGATGGAGCATGTTCCAAGAGCTCAGAACGACATTGCTGATGGCCTATCAAAGTGCGCAGCACTTAAGTTACCTGTGGAACCAGGGATCTTTGTGCTCAAGCTGACTCAACCATCCGTAACACCATCAACTAGACAGAGCAAGAAGAGGAAGTTGATTTCTAGTGACTATTTTCCGGCAGAGCTTCCCGAAGCCGCCGCCAAGAAGGCCCCTAAGATCAACGCCAAAGGCGCTGAGGAGCAATATGCTCCGGCAAGCCTTAGGGTTTGTTCCGTTGAAGCAGAGGCTCTCGATAAGTTTTGCTCCGGCAAGCTTGTCGGGGAACGTCATGCTCCGGCAGAGCCACAGGTTCTCGCCGTAGAAGCGGATGTTCCCGCAGCAGCTAAGATCAACACTAAGAGCGCTGAGGAGCAATATGCTCCGGCAAGCCGTAGGGTTTGTTCCGTTGAAGCAGAAGCTCCCGACAAGTTTTGCTCCGGCAAGCTTGCCGGGGAACGTCAAGCTCCAGCAGAGCCGCAGGTTCTCGCCGTAGAAGCGGATGTTCCCGCAGCAGCAGATTTGCCTTTAGTCCTTGTTGTCGAGCCACAAGCTCCAGCATGGGCGCAGCAGATTGTCCGTTTCCTTCAGACAGGAGAACTTCCCGAAGAGCAAGAAGAAGCGGAAAGAGTAGCCCGGCAGTCAAGTATGTACCAGTTTGTCGACAAGACACTGTACAGAAGAAGACTCAACGGTGTGAAATTGAAGTGTATTCACCGGGAAGACGGACAAAAGCTGTTGGCAGAGATACATGGAGGCATATGTGGTCACCACATTGGCGCAAGAGCACTTCTCGGCAAAGCGTTCCGGCAAGGTTTCTTTTGGCCGACTGCCCTCCAGGATGCAACTGCACAAGTAACCAAGTGTGAAGCGTGCCAGTTCCATTCCAAGCAGATACACCAACCAGCTCAAGCTCTCCAGACAATCCCTTTATCCTGGCCATTTTCGGTCTGGGGGCTCGACATCCTCGGCCCCTTTCCCCGAGCAGTCGGGAGCTTTGAGTACTTGTACGTTGCAATCGACAAGTTCACAAAGTGGCCGGAAGTGGAACCAGTGAGGAAGGTGATAGCACAGTCAGCAGTCAAGTTCTTCAGGTCGATTGTTTGCCGCTTCGGGATCCCTAACAGGATAATCACCGACAACGGTACGCAATTCACGAGCCGCACCTTCATGCAGTACGTCCAAGACCTTGGCGCCAAGGTCTGCTTCGCTTCTGTTGCTCACCCGAGAAGCAACGGTCAAGCGGAGAGGGCAAATGCTGAAGTGCTGCGCGGGCTCAAGACCAGGACTTTCGACAGGCTGTGCAAGTGCGGAAGAAACTGGATCGAGGAGCTACCGGTGGTTCTTTGGTCGATCAGAACGACGCCAAATCGAGCCACTGGCCAGACACCTTTCGCTCTAGTCTATGGAGCAGAGGCAGTTATCCCCACAGAACTCGTATACGGGTCACCTCGAGTGCTCGCTTATGATGAGCTCGAGCAAGAGCAGCTGCGACAAGATGACGCGCTGCTCCTTGAGGAAGACTGTCTTCAGGCTGCTGTGCGAGCTGCTCACTACTAGCAAGCTTTGCGCCGCTACCATAGCCGCAAAGTTAACGCCAGAAGTCTCGAGGAAGGCGACCTTGTTCTTCGGCGTGTTCAGTCCGCCAAGAATTCCAACAAGTTGACGCCAAAGTGGGAAGGCCCTTACCGGGTGAAACGAGTCACTAGGCCTGGCGCTGTCCGCCTTGAGACCAAAGACGCCATTCCGGTGAGCAACTCCTGGAATATTGAGCATCTTCGTAAGTTTTACCCGTAAGGAGCAGTTGCCGGAACTTGTTCCGGCAACCACCCTTTGTACAAGTCTTGCCGCTGTTGCATGTAATCCTTTGTACAAAGCCGGGTGCAGACCCCGTGCATAAGTAAAGCTCATGTGCTCTGCACATCTTGTCAATTTCATGCTTTCTATTTTTTGCATGTGTTATCTGACACTTTGTGCAGCACCTACTCCCCGGTAAGCAATAACGAGCCGTAAGGCTCCATGTCTTTATTTTCTCTTCTTTCCTTTTTCTCAAGGAAAGGAAGGTTCCCTCGCCCACAAGTTTGCCGGGGGGGAAAGGAGAAGATAATGGTATGGGCCAGGCGTCGTTCAAGAAAGTTTCGCCTTTCCGGGAAGCAAACAACAGAAAAGCTAAGTTGCCAAAGTTTGAGCAATCAGATTTTTTAAATTTTTAAGTTATCTCCCTTGAACGACCGCACTTTGTATGGAAAACCTGTGCGCGGAGGAACCAACTCGTAGCTAGTTGCGCCCTTACTTTGTTTCGAGTCTGCTCAACAACTTAAGTGAGCTGCAACTAGTTGCGACAAGGTTTCTTTTCGGTAGCGGCACCGCCAGCAGGCTGCTGACGTCCCGCACTCAGCGCTCGCGGCTCAGGTGCCTGCACCGGCAAGTTCCCTAAAAGCGTAGGGTAAAAACATACAAAGGAAGGAATCAAGTAAAGGGAATAACATTGCAATCATTACCCAGAATAGAGTTATATTACAAAGATAGCTTGTCGCGGCTCTAACAGATTGTTTTCATAACATGACAAACAGCGACAAGAAAAGAAGAAATGGGCGGCCAAATCTACGCGATCGCCCTCGATCCTATTGATCCCGCTCACCTTGTCCACAATGGGTGCGACAAGGGCCTTGAGCGCCTCCAGATCAGCATCCGGCGGCAGGGTCTTGAGGACGTTGGTGAGGTTGAGGCCCGGATTGCGGAAGGCCACCTTCACCAACACTTTCTGAAGAGCTCCCGCGCAGATCTCGCGCGACTCATCGGCCAGTTGCTTTGGGATCCTTTCCCGGAGTCGCTGGAGGGCCGTTGCCACGCCCTTGAAGAACAAGACGAGCTTGGCGCTGGGTTGGAGGTTCTCGTCGGAGGGATACCCGAGATCCTCCATCCCCAGCTGCGCCAACTCCCTGTCAATGTCTGTGGCAGCATTCACAAGACTCTCCGTCCAGTGCTCCACAGTCTCCCGGAAAGCGTTTTGGGTGGCAGCGACACTTTCCAGCAGCGCCTTGTCGGCCTTGATCTCCTCCTTCAAGGCCGCCTCCTGCTTCTTGGCGCCGTCCAGCGTCTTGGTCAAAGCGGTCAACTTCGACTCAAGATTCACGTTGGAGTCCTTGGCGGCACTGAGCTCTTTGCCCTTCTCGGTGAGATCGGCCTCTAGCTGCACCACCTTTGTCTCCAACTCCTTCTTGGCGGCCTCGGCGGCTGCGGCAGCATCCTCCGCCTACTTAAGGGCTCCGCCGAGTTTTTCCTCGCGCGCGGCAAGCTCCTCCTCATGGGCGTCAAGATTGACCTTCCGCTGCGCCAGCTCGCCCTCTTCCGCGGATAGCTTCACAGCGGCAAGCCGCTGCTGCTCTTCGACTTCGGCCTTCTCGAGGAGGAAGGCCTTCTGCGCTTCGTCGAGTTGCTCCCGCTCCTCTGCCAAGGACCGACGAGCTTCCTGGTGGAAGCCCCGGAGCTCCTCCGTGCGCTTCTCGATGTCTACTCCCGCCTTCGTGACAAGCGCCTCGCGGGATTCCAGCTTGGCTTGCCGCGCGCGGTAGAGCGACATCAACTTCCGCAGCAGCCGCTCTTCTTCGGGCTCGTTGCTGCTGCTGCTTGGCGCGTCAACCAGCATCAGCCCCGCGGAGGCGAGCACCTCCCCGTCGAAGATCTCCCCCTCGACCGGCGCCCTGGAGCTTGACGCCCAGGGGAGGTTGATGAAGACGCCTTCGCCGGCCTTCAGGTAGACGCCTGGCTGGGGCTCTTCGGAGCCTGGCGCTGCGGCAGCGGCGGACGGGTCGGCGGTCGGTGTAGCGCCTGGCGCTCCTGTGGCCTCAGGGCCGTCAGTGCGATCGCTGGACCCCTCGCCAGTTGCTGCGGCGGTAGCCTTGGCGGCCTCTGCATCGGCGGGATCGCCAGCACCGGCTGCTTCTTCGGCGGCAACCTCGGTCTCCATCGGCTCTGTAGCAGATGGGTCTGACAGCCGGAAAGGGGAGAAGAGTCAAGCAAAAATCCAACAAAAAGAAGATCAAGAGAAGAAGAACCCAAGGGAAGCCTTGCAGCGAAAGAATTACCTGTACCGGGTTCTGCAGTCGTGGTCTCCGCCGTCGGGGGGCCGCTGGTGCTGTCCCTTGCCGGAGAACCCTCCCTTGCCGGAGACTTCTCCCTTACCGGGAAGCCCTCCCTTGCCGGAGAGTTCTCCCTTGTCGGGGGATTCTCCCTTGGCTCCTGGTGGGGCTGCTCTGCTCCTACACAAATCAGCAATCAAATATCAGCAAAAACAGAGTATCCATGCGCACCTCACAGCGGAAAGCAAACCATATACTTACGCTGGGGGCTGCTCCGGAGAAAAGTTGTCGGGTCCGGCAAGGTTGTCTCGGGCGCACCCCCCGCTGTCGCAGTAGGTTCGTCCTCGATGACAATCACCGGGACCTTGGCTCTCTTTGCTGCTCTCTGGTCCAGAGTCCTAAAAAGGAACAAGTTCAGAGCAAAGCAACTGAGATACAAGACAAACGGCAAGAATTGAAGAACAGCAAGTACAGCAAGAGAAGCTTACTCTTCTTCTTCTTCCTCGTCGGAGCTGAACGCGGAGAAGTCGAAGTCCGGCGCGCGCCCGGCGCGAGGAGGCGGAGGAGAAGCTTCCCTTGGACGCTTGGCGGGAGCAGTGGCGGCGGTCTAAGACGACCCCGCTCCAGCTATCGTCGTGGCATGAGAAGCGGCAGGAGCAGAAGCGGTGGTCCGGGAGGGCCCCGCTCCAGTTGTCGTCGCAGCGTGAGATGCTCCCGCGGCAATAGCGTTTGCCGCGGTGGAGCGTGTCACGCGGCGCGGCGACTATTGACCCGCTTGCCGCTCCGCTACGTCACCGGCCTTGCGGAGACGCCTTCTTGGTGGGGATGGAGGCTCTGCTTGCGGCGAGCTGTCTGAAGACGAAGTGGAAGACGAGTTGATCTCCAGCGAGCCGCTCGTATCCTTGGCGGGCTCGCTCGACTCGACGTTCTACCCGGCAAGCTCTTTCTCGCCGGCAGGCTACCTTCGCTCGGCACGGCTTGCCGCCTCTGCTGCATCTGCCTCCTCCACGGTGAATCCAAACTCGCCCGCGGCTGCGGCTGCCGCCGCCTCTTCCAGCCTGGTGGCGATGAGTGCCATCTCCACATCGGTGGTGTCACGGGTGAGGCCATCCTTCTCGTTGGAGCGGATCGGCACTTCTACCAAGTCATTGAAGAACTGCTGCACGACATCGTCTGCAGGGTCCTGCCAAGTTGGCACAATTCCATGCGAGTCGCACTCCGGCATCATTGCACGGATGCGGTCGAGCGAGGAATTGTTGCACAACGGAACGACACCCCCCGGCAACCTGAACACTTCGGGATGTTGGGGGTCATACTTGAACAGTTCTTGGAGCATCGCGTTGAGCTCCAGAACAGTAAAGTTGTAGTTGAGGCCCGGCCACAGCCTCATGATATCCGCCGCATTCTTGAACTCCCAAGTGGGTCTCCCCCGTTCCTGCAGGGGGGCGATGCGGCGGCAAAGAAAATCTGCGCCAACGGCGCCTACAGTGAGCCCGGCAAGCCTGAGGCGCAGGATCCGGGTGACAGCAATCTTCAGCCTGTCGTCTTCCGGGGCCACGTCACTCCAATCGCTGCCGCGTGCTACTGGGGTTTGGCTCCGAGCGGTGAATGGCTGCGGGTTCTCCTCGTCAATCCAGCACCAGTCTGCTCTTCACTCCTCCCACTTGCCGCGGAATTCTCCCTCCAGATAGGTTTCCTTCTTGCCGGCCCTTGAGATCCAGGCGATTCCGCCGAATAGAGGCTCTCCTCTCTCTACTCGGGGTATGAAGAAGTGGCGAAAGAGGGCTACGTTGGGATGGACTCCGACAAAGTTTTCGCAGAGATGTGCGAAAACTGCCATGGTCAGAACGGCATTGGGGGTGAAGTCAAGGAGGTGGAATCCGTAGGTATTCATGATGTCGCAGAAGAATTCAGAGAAAGGCGGGCAGAGCCCGCAGTAGAAGAACAAAGCGAAGAAAGGGTATCCATTTGGAGCCTTCTTCCAAGCGGCGGCGGGGAGTACCTTCGTGCGCGGATGCGCTCGCGTCTCCGCCGACCAGAAGAGGTAGTAGTTCTCCCTCAGCTCTTTCGCGGCAAGCTTGGGGGGGAAGACTGCCCGCTCCTTCCGCAGCGCTGCAAGCCGCTGCGCCTCGGTCGACTTCACGACCTTCCCCTTATCGGCTTTTGGAGCCATGGCGGAAGTAGTGGAGGAGGTCGACGGCGTTGGTGATGCTGGTGGCGATGGGGGGCGGAGCGCTGCTCTCTTTCGGCTTTGGGAGGACGAGGGAGCGGCGGAGATTTCTGAGATTGGAAGCAGCAACGGGCGAATGGACAGACTGCCCCTGTTTCCCCTGCTTATAAAGAGGGAGGGGGCGGACGTTCCACATTTCTGAATAAAGTAACCACCCACGATCTCTCCCACGACGCCGCATTCAACGTGTGCCGTTCGGGGAGGGCGCGGTGGATACGGAGTGAGATACGGCGTAACCTAGGCCGCGCGTGCCCGTGCCCTGTTTTGGGCCTGGCCCAACAGGGCTCGGCACCGTGTATGGCCCAGGCCCGGGGGCTCCTGTCGGTGTACTAGAGTAGGGGTACCCTAGTATCCCGAACTTGTGCACGGGCAGTCGCAGCATCCCGCGGCAAGGCTTGCCGGGTGACCGCCAAGATCCTCCGTGGTTCCTTTGGAGCCGTTCAAGAACAAAGCATCCAAGTCAAGACCCCGGCAAGAGGAGCTTGCCGAGAAGGCCAACCAAGGCACTTCAAGACCCCGACAAGAGGAGCTTGCCGGGAAGGCCACCCAAGGCATCTCAAGGAACTTGCCGCGGCGCGCTACGCGTCCCGGCAAGGCCCGGTGAGCGACAAACTCCCGGACATGACAAGACAACGACCGCGGCAAGGCGCTTGCCGTGGCAAGCCACCACTCCGTGCCCGCGCTCCAGCACATCCACCAACGTGTCGCTCTGGGACCCTTCCCAGCGTACGTGGCGGGAGGCTGTGCAGCCAGCGGTGAGCGGTGGCAAGCGGCGTTGACAAGATTGCCGTCGTGGCGAGCGGTGGCGTTCCTGACGGTCCCTTTTACACTGTTTAGGCGACGCAGACGGGCATTTAAGGCCCTTGTCCCCTGCCGTCAGGGTTAGGTATGATACACTGTAGCCGGTAGCTGTACCAACCGCAGCACCTTTCCCTTTTTGCCCTTGTCTACGTTGCCACCTGTCGGTGACCCCTTGAGCATATAAAAGGAGACCCATGCGCAACATAGAGGGGGTTGGGAACACTCATGCTCGGTCTAGTTAGCTGCTGGTGTGTACTGTAGCACTCCGCGCTCCCAAGCAAGAACTCAATACAAACCACAAAGCAGGAGTAGGGTTTTACGCATCCGTGCGGCCCGAACCTGGGTAACTGCTCGTGTGTTTCGCCTCTATCCGCTCTTTGCACGACCTCCGCCCCCGCCGAACCGAAAGGGACTCGGCCCGCCGGTCCCATAGGTGTTCGTGGATCAGTCCCCCGACAGTATTCTATTTCTCAGTTCTGAAGATATGCAAGAGGCAAAGAAATCTATGAAAGAGAAAGGTATTAAAGCTGAAGATATTAAGAATTTTCCTCCTATTGAAGAAATACATGGTCTTAATTACCGCCTGTTGAAGAAACGTATAATCTTAATCCTTTACCTGTTGAATAAACTCATGGTCTTGATAACCCGACACGGGTAGTAAAGGTAAATTCTCTCTATAGATATGATAAAGCTGTAATCCCATTTACTAAATTTGCTAGCCCATGCTTAGATGAGTTTGATAAATTTATGGCTAAGCAAGAAGATTTTAATGCTTATTTTGGTAGACAATTGAAAAAAAATTCAAATATGCTTGAACACTTGCGTGATTATATGGCTAATGTTAAAGGTGAACTTAAACTTATTAGTAAACATGCTTCTATGGTTACCACTCAAGTAGAACAAGTACTTAAAGCTCAAAATGATTTGCTCAATGAATTAAATAGTAAAGATAATGATTATGCTGTTAGAGTGGCTACTAGAACTGGTAGAATGACTCAGAAACCTTTGTATCCTGAAGGCCACCCTAAGAGAGTTGAGCAAGATTCTCAGAGAAATAAAATATATGTACCTAGTTCTTCTAAAAAGAAGAAAAAAGAAAAATGATAGGACTTTGCATGCTTCTAGTGATCCTATTGTTGAAACACCTGAGAATCCAAATGATATTTCTATTTCTGATGCTGAAACTCAATCTGGTAATGAACCTGAAACTAGTAATAATATTAATGATAATGTTCATAATGATGCTCAACCTAATAATGATAATGACATAGAAATTGAACCTGCTATTGATCTTGATAACCCACAATCAAAGAATCAACGTTATGATAAAAAAGACTTTGTTGCTAGGAAACATGGTAAAGAAAGAGAACCACGGGTTCAGAAACCCATGCCTTTTCCTCCCAAACCATCCAAGAAAAAGGATGATGAGGATTTTGAGCGCTTTGCTGAAATGATTAGACCTATCTTTTTGCGTATGCGATTAACTGATATGCTCAAAACCAATCCTTATGCTAAGTACATGAAAGATATTATTACAAATAAAACAAAGATATCGGAAGCTGAAATTTTCACCATGCTTGTTAATTATACTTTTAAGGGTAGAATACCAAAGAAACTTGGAGATCCAGGAGTACCCACTATACCATGCTCCATTAAAAGAAACTATGTTAAAACTGCTTTATGTGATCCTGGAGCCGGTGTTAGTGTTATGCCTCTCTCTTTATATCGTAGACTTGATTTGAATAAGTTGACACCTACTGAAATATCTTTGCAAATGGCTGATAAATCAACTGCTATATATGTCGGTATTTGTGAGGATGTGCCTGTTGTAGTTGCAAACGTTACTATTTTAACGGACTTTGTTATTCTTGATATTCCCGAGGACGATACTATGTCTATTATTCTTGGAAGACCCTTTTTGAATACTGTAGGGGCTGCTATTGATTGCACTAAAGGCAATGTCACTTTTCATGTTAATGGTAATGAGCACACGGTACACTTTCCGAGGAAACAACCTCAAGTTCATAATATCTACTATATTGGAAAAATGCCATCAATTATATTTGGAGGTTTTGAATTTCCTCTTCCTACTGTCAAGAAGAAATATGATATTCTTATTATTGGGGGTGTGCATATCCCCGTTGAGGTAACATAGTGTTATTCAAAATTTCTCCGGTTCCATGTTATTCCGAATGAGTTCGTTAACAAGACTTGATCAACCTTGTTAGTGGATTACTTTTGATGATCATGAGATGGATGAAACTAGAAGGCACAACCTTCTGTACCCTCCTTTTACTTTCTGTTATTTATATTAAATAAAATAAATATAAATATTTTTCTGTCTGTTATCTGATTATCCATGCAATATAAAAATACCTCGAAAATAAAAGTTCTCCAAATGCCCTGAAATTTAAATATGATTTTTCTAGAATATTTGAGGATTTATGGAACTGAGAACACTAGGGGGCCAACCACCTGCCCACGAGGGTGGAGGGCGCGCCCACCCCTCTAGGGTGCGCCCCCTGCCTCGTGGGCCCGCGGTGGCCCTCCTCCACTTATTCCTGCACCCACACACTTCATGTTCCTCCCACAAACACGAATATCCAGCTCAAGCACGAGTTCTAGCTCATCTTGCTGCCATTTTCGATCTCTTTGCTCAAACCACCTCTCACAAAACTGCTTGGGGAGATTGTTCCTTGGTATGTGACTCCTCCATTGGTCCAATTAGTTTTTGTTCTAGTGCTTTATTCATTGCAATTTTTTGTTGCTTAGGTGACCCTGTTCTTGAGCTTGTGTAAGATCCCAAATTTTCAATTTGGAATGTTATACAATAGATCATCATTGCATATCATATTTTATTGCATTTTGGTTGATCCTAGAAATTTCACGCAACTCAAGGACCCTCTGAGAGAGTTGGGGATTTCGTTATTTTCATATTTGAGTTTTCTCAAATTTTGAAAATAGGATCATTTGATTTTATTTATTTTATCTTCCATTATTTCTATTATAAAAGTATGAGAGAGGGAATAAAATGAATTTCCCAAAATAAAGAAATATTGAGGATTTAATAATAAAATCAAATAAGATTTTATTTTGGTTTTATTTGCTATTTTATTTGAATTTAGGAAAAATGCGCGTTTTTCAAAATTGCATTTAGGCCCCAAATAAATGTTCATCCTATGCGGCTTGATTTTAGAAGCCGGGGAAAATTTATTTTGGGATTTTTGGTGTTCGTTTATTATTCCTTTTTTTCTGAGCGTAAATATTTTAAAAAAAAGTCTGAACCGACCTACGGGCCGTATCCGGCCAGGACTCCCTGGCCGAGGCCTTTAAATAGCGCCGCCCCGAGGCCCGAACAGCCCAACCGCGCCCCGCCCCAAACCCTAACCCTAGCCGCCCCGCGCCACCGCCGCCACCCCGTGCCGCCTCCGCGCCACCCGCCGCCGCCACCCGCCCCCGCCGCGGCCGTCATTCGCCGGAGCCACCGAGGTAGCCGCTGTTGCCTCGGTTTTCGCAAAGAAAACCGATCGGTTTAAAAAAAACTTAGATCTGTTTTTTTCGTCAGATCGTTTTTTTGGTTTAGTTAATTAGCGAGTGTTCGCTCGCTCGTTTGTTTTAACGAACGCGTTCATCGTTTAGATCCAGATAACGAACGTTCATTCGTTAATCTGTTCATCGTTTTTCTTTTTCTCGGATTAAATCCGCGATTTTTCCGATCGCGATTCCTGATCCGATTTTCGTTCTAGTATAACTTTTCGCTCGTTTATCAGAATCAGGCGATTCAAGCGCATGGAGTTTCGCCTCGAAACCCTATTTCCGTTTAACCAACTCAAACAAGTTTTTGCCTCTGTAAAAATTGCCCTAGATCCAGAATAGTAAACGAAGCCTGTTTCTTTTGTCGTTTGTCTTTCGTTGCTTCATTCGATTTGGTTCTTTTTGCCAACCGGAGTTCTTAAGTTGAACTTTCTGGTTAGATCTCTTATTTGAGTTTTACTTGTGCATTAGTTGAGTACTTATTGTATGCTTGTTTGTTTGCGATAGAGTACCCGGAGTGCGCCGCTTGCTACTTCGAATCGCTAGGTTTCCCGGATCATCAGCAAGGCAAGTAACACTTTGATCATACTTCCTTTTACCCAGTTTTTATTGCATTAGATCAATCCTCACACATTGCATGTTTAGGATCTAATTAAATTGTGGGTTCTGGGAAGTAGATGAGGTAGTACCTATCACCTGTTTTATTGTCAAACCTTTGGGAGTTACTTCTACGTTTGCTTGTTATGCCATGCTATGCTAGTGAACGTGGATTGGGTGAGTGTATCCATGACAGATGTGAGATTGTTAAATTAATGGTTTATCTAAGGTGGCAACTTAAATACACATCTGGGTGGATTGAGGCACCTGGGTATTCCAGCGATTGCCTATTGTTTTTCTTTTGGACCGCCACCTAGGCTCAAAGGGATCATGAGATTATTCATGCTAGAAACTTCTGTGTGCAGCCACAAGCTACTATGGGCTCTAGCATAGTTGAGTAAGTCGTGCGAACTCTTACAGTGGTAGACTAGCAGATGTAGGGGAAAGTAGGTGTAACGGTCTACCCGATCGTAAGGTGGTAGCGCTTCTGAAAAACTATGTCTCGGTCATCCGTTTCTCAAACACCATGTAGTGCGAGAATCCCAACAGAGGAGATCGAGTCTTGTGGGGAAAAGTGCGCAAACCTCTGCAGAGTGTATAAACTAATCATGGTTAGCCGTGTCCCCGATTATGGACATCTTGAGTATCTAGTACTTGGATTATCATGTGAATCTCATCATGTTACTCTAATAATTTTGTTGGGTTTTAATGATGTTTCTTAATTGGGATTGAGAATGCTGTCAACCATTCTCAATGTTTAACAACTACCATGATAGTTAAATAAAATTTATTCCTTTGCAGTAGGGAAAAATTGGCTTTATGCAAAACTGTAACCATAGAGCTTTCCACCAGCCAAATATGCATATAGTATAGTCTTATTCTTTCATTGCTCTCTATGTGTTACATTGCCAGCATATTCCATGTGCTGACCCGTTTCGGGCTGCAACGTTCACGTTGCAGACTTTTCAGACGACGAGTAAGGTGCCTTTAGGTCGTGGTTCTATACTCAGTGATGCCGTTGGATTTGATGGACTCACTTATCTTCCAAGCCTTCCGCTGTTATCGCTATTAGATGGCCTTAAGCCATATTTATTGTAATAAGTTCTCTTTTTGAGACACTCAATGTAATAAGTGTGTGATTGCTACTCTGTTATAAATCCTTCGCGTACTGTGTGGTGTCAGCATTACTGATCCAGGGATGACACCTGAGCACAGAGATTGGACCGTTTGAGGTTAGGTCGCTACAGCTTGCATGTCAAATTTATATGGTTCCAAGTAGTTTTGATGCATGATATAGGCTCTAGGCACTTGTAGGAGTAGTTGCTATCAATATTATTGAGTTTGGTTTACTTTTATTTTGAAGTTACTAAAAAAATTCAGAATTTTTCAGAGGAAGAAATATGCTTAGGAAAATGTTCCAAGGTGGTTCTTCAAGGAAGCAAGGACCCAGACTTGCAATACGTGATGCTGATGAAGAGCCACCAAGAGACGCTCCAGTGTGTCCTTGTGAATGGCCTTCTGAGAACTTTATGGGTCGAGCGGGAATTAAGGAAGAATTCAACGCATATTTGTGTAACGTTGATCTTGTGAGCTTCGAGGAAGAGAAGTGCAGCCAGTATCACTATCTCACCAGTACCTTTGTGAGGAGGTTTGAATTTTCAACTTCACATAATTCTCCAACTGTCATGTTTGATCTTTATGATAAATCTTACACTATGGACTTAGATGATTTTACCACTACTTGCAAACTTCCACAATGGGGTAGTATAAGGGATCCTCGCAAATCTTAATTTAGAGATTTTCTTACTAGAATAACTGTGGGAGAATCTAGAGATATTACACAAGCTACCATAGGGAGCATTCACTTTCCTGCCATACATTATTTTGCTCTCTTCATAGGTAGATGCATTAATGGTAAAGATGAGGCATGTCACATGTGTGTCCCCGATCTTAGTATTCTTAGGAGCGATGTGTTAGGAGACAAATCATATAATTTGGGAGCCATTGTTGCACGTAGGTTGCATCTTAATAGACTTAATGGAGATTTCTTTGGTGGAATTTATGCAACCCGCATAGCTAATTTTCTTGGTATAGCCATACGCGAAAATGATATTGAATTACCTCCTGCTTATCTAGATTTTAATGCTATGGTCCACCACCAGTTTGTCGAGAGGAACGAATCACCTCTCCAGTATCGACTATTCTTTGACAGACACCGTGCTGTCCATATTACTCTCCCTGCTCCTGCCTTCTTTGATTATCAGGCAAGAGGAGGATATACTATTACCAGAGAGGAGGCAGATGAGTACGAGAGGAGAGAGGAGGCCGCTCGTCGTCATGCTGCAACTCAGCAGGCGATAGCCGCTGCATCGCAGTACGACCCCAACTACTATTATGGATATCCGCCAGGCCAGCCGTGGCCATAGACCAACTTAGGCCAAAAGCCTAAGCTTGGGGGAGTACGTATTTCCCACCGACATTACATTTATGTTCACACACTCATTGCTAGATGTCGGTGCCATACTTTTTCATTGTATCATCCATGCTAGTTTACTTTCCTTTTTATGCTTTCTTCTTGTGTGTTTAATAAACCTTAAGAAAAACCAAAAAAAATAGTTGTAGCTTTTAATTAATTTACTTTCCATGCTTGTAGTAGTAATTAAAAATAAAACCCAAAAATATTTCTTGTTCTTCTTCTGCTTGTTGGGAGCTCTCCCGTGTAAATAGTTTTATTTCTTTTCTTTTCTTTGGGGGTCGATAGGAGAATACCATAATTAAATTGTTGAAGTGGCTCTTATATGCATTATTGTTGATCTGACAAAAGATCCCATATTTCCTTGTCTTCTCCTGTTTATTGAATGCTTGCAGATTACAGCTTAGTCCAATGCACTCACACTATTATTATTATTCACATTGTTCGGTCGTGCAAGTGAAAGGCAATTATGATGTTATATGATGGACTGGCTGAGATGAGAAAAGCTGGTATGAACTCGACCTCTTTTGTTTTTGTAAATATGATTAGTTCATCGTTCCTGATTCAGCCTATTATGAATAAACATGTTTGCAATGACAACTAGAGATCATAGTTTCTTGTGCCATGCTTGATTAGCTATGGGTTATAATGGTTTACCTTGCGTGGCAACATGCTATTAAAATGGTTATGATGTGGTATGATATGGTGGTATCCTCCTCTGAATGATTTAAGAGACTTGACTTGGCACATGTTCACGCATGTAGTTGAAAGAAAATTAACATAGCCTTCACGATATTTATGTTCATGGTGGATTATATCCTACTCATGCTTGCATTCGGTGTTGATTAATTTTAATGCATGTTCATGACTATTGTCGCTCTCTAGCTGGTCGCTTCCCAGTCTTTTGCTAGCCTTCACCTGTACTAAGAGGGAATACTGCTTGTGCATCCAAATCCCTTAAACCCCAAAGTTATTCCACATGAGTCCACTATACCTACCTATATATGGTATCTACCTGCCGTCCCAAGTAAATTTGTATGTGCCAAACTCTAAACCTTCAAATAAATATCCTGTTTTGTATGCTCGAATAGCTCATGTATCAACTAGTGCTATCTGTATCTTCCATGTTAGGCGGGTTATTCTCAAGAGGAGTGGACTCCGCTCCTCACTCACGAGATAAATGGCTGGTCACCGGGATGCCCAGTCCCATGCTTTATGCAAACTAAATCAAAATAATTGCAAACAAAACTCCCCCTGGGACTCTTGTTAGTTGGAGGCACTCGTTGTTTCGAGCAAGCCATGGATTGATGCTTGTTGGTGGAAAGGGGGAGTATAAACTTTACCATTCTGTTTGGGAACCGCCTATAATGTGTGTAGCATGGAAGATATCGCCATCTATCGGTTGTTATGTTGACAATGAAAGCATACCGCTCAAAATATTATTCACCCCTGTTTCAAAACCGAGCTCTGGCACCTCTACAAATCCCTGCTTCCCTCTGCGAAGGGCCTATCTATTTACTTTTATGCTGAGTCGTCATCTCTTATTAAAAAGCACCAGTTGGAGAGCACCGCTGTCATTTGCATTCATTACTGTTAGTTTACATTGAGTATGACTTGACTGGATCTCTTTTACCATGAATTACAATATCTAGTCAGTCCTTGGTCTTTAAAGGTGCTCTACATTTATGTTTTGCAGTCTCAGAAAGGGCTAGCGAGATACCATCTTGTTATATCATATTATGATTGTTTTGAGAAAGTGTTGTCATTTGAGATTTATTATTATGGCTCGCTAGTTGATTATGCCATTGATATGAGTAAACTTGAGAACTATGCGTTATTGTGAATGTGATTAGTTATAATCTTTGCTGAAAACTTGAATGCTGGCTTTACATATTTACAACAACAAGAGCAAACGGAGTTTGTAAAAGTTTTTCTTTACCACTTTCAGTTTATCAACTGAATTGCTTGAGGACAAGCAAAGGTTTAAGCTTGGGGGAGTTGATACGTCTCCAACATATCTACTTTTCCAAACACTTTTGCCCTTGTTTTGGACCCTAACTTGCATGATTTGAATGGAACTAACCCGGACTGACGCTGTTTTCAGCAGAATTACCTTGGTGTTATTTATGTGCAGGAGCAAATGTTCTCGGAATGACCTGAAACTTCACGGAGCCACTTTTGAGAAAATAAGAAAAATACCTGCAAAAGATGAAGGCCAGGGGGCCCACCACCTCCCCACGAGGGTGGGGGCGCGCCCCCAACCTCGTGGGGCCCCTGTTGCCTCTCCGACTCCAACTCCACCTTCATATATTGAGTTTCGGGGAGAGAAAAATCAGAGAAAAGAAATCATCGCGCTTTACGATACAGAGCCGCCGCCAAGCCCTAAAACCTCTCGGGAGGGCTGATCTGGAGTCCATTCGGGGCTCCGGAGAGGGGAATCCATCGCCATCATCATCATCAACCATCCTCCATCACCAATTTCATGATGCTCACCACCGTGCGTGAGTAATTTCATCGTAGGCTTGCTGGACGGTGATGGGTTGGATGGGATCTATCATGTAATCGAGTTAGTTTTGTTAGGGTTTGATCCCTAGTATCCACTATGTTCTGAGATTGATGTTGCTATGACTTTGCTATGCTTAATGCTTGTCACTAGGGCCCGAGTGCCATGATTTCAGATCTGAACCTATTATGTTTTCATCAATATATGAGTGTTCTTGATCCTATCTTGCAAGTCTATAGTCACCTATTATGTGTTATGATCCATTAACCCTGAAGTGACAATAATCGGGATACTTACCGGTGATGACCGTAGTTTGAGGAGTTCATGTATTCACTATGTGTTAATGCTTTGTTCCAGTTCTCTATTAAAAGGAGGCCTTAATATCCCTTAGTTTCCGTAAGGACCTCGCTGCCACGGGAGGGTAGGACAAAAGATGTCATGCAAGTTCTTTTCTATAAGCACGTATGACTATATTCGGAATACATGCCAACATTATATCAATGAACTAGAGCTAGTTCTGTGTCACCCTAGGTTATGACTGTTACATGATGAACCGCATCTGGCATAATTCTCCATCACCGATCCATTGCCTACGAGCTTTCCATATATTGTTCTTCGCTTATTTACTTTCCCGTTGCTATTGCTATCATCACTACAAAATACCAAAAAACATTACTTTTACTACTGTTACCTTTTGCTACCGTTATCACCACTATCATATTACTTTGCTACTGAACACTTTGCTGCAGATATTAAGTTTCCAGGTGTGGTTGAATTGACAACTCAGCTGCTAATACTTGAGAATATTCTTTGGCTCCACTTGTGTCGAATCAATAAATTTGGGTTGAATACTCTACCCTCGAAAACTGTTGCGATCCCCTATACTTGTGGGTTATCACCAAGGTATCAATCCAGTAGGAGACTACACGCAAGTCCCTCGTACCTGCACAAACAATCAAGAACCTTGCAACCAACATGATAAAGGGGTTGTCAATCCCTTCACGGCCACTTGCAAAAGTGAGATCTGATAAATATAATAAGATAAGTATTTTTGGTATTTTTTTGTATAGATTGAAAGTAAAGATTGCAAAATAAACGGCGACAGAAATAACTAGTTGACAGGAAAATAATATAATGGAGAATAGACCCAAGGGCCATAGGTTTCACTGGTGGCTTCTCTCAAGATAGCATAATCTACAGTGGGTAAACAAATTACTATCGAGCAATTGATAGAAAAGCGAATAGTTATGAGAATATCTAGGCATGATCATGTATATAGGCATCACGTCTGTGACAAGTAGACCAAAACGATTCTGCATCTACTACTATTACTCCACACATTGACCGCTATCCAGCATGCATCTAGAGTATTAAGTTCATAAGAACAGAGTAATGCATTAGGTAAGATGACATGATGTAGAGGGGTAAACTCAAGCAATATGATATAAACCCTATCTTTTTATCCCCGATGGAAACAATACAATACGTGCCTTGTTGCCCCTGCTGTCACTGGGAAAGGACACTGCAAGATTGAGCCCAAAGCTAAGCACTTCTCCCGTTGCAAGAAAGATCAATCTAGTAGTCTAAACCAAACTGATAATTCGAAGAGACTTGCAAAGATATTTAAATCATGCATATAAGAATTTAGAGAAGAACCAAATATTGTCCATAGATAATCTTGATCATAAACCCACAATTCATCGGTTCTCGACAAACACAACGCAAAAATAATTACATCGAATAGATCTCCAAGAGAATCGGGGAGAACTTTGTATTGAGATCCAAAGAGAGAGAAGAAGCCATCTAGATAATAACTATGGACCCCGAAGGTCTGTGGTAAACTACTCACACATCATCGGAGAGGCTATGGTGCTAATGTAGAAGCCCTTCGTGATCGATTCCCCCTCCGGTGGAGCGCCGGAAAAGGCCCCAAGATGGGATCTCACGGGAACAGAAGGTTTCGGCGGTGGAAATAGGGTTTCGTGGTGCTCCTGGATGTTTTCAGGGTATATGAGTATATATAGGCGAAAGAAGTAGGTCCGTGGAGCTGCGAGGGGCCCACGAGGGTGGGGGGCGCGCCTGGCCCCCCTGGGCGTGCCCTCCTACCTCGTGGCCACCTTGCTGCTTCCTTGACGTCCACTCCAAGTCTCCTGGATCACATTTGTTTCAAAAAAAGATCCTCGCGAAGGTTTCATTCCGTTTGGATTCCGTTTGATATTCCTTTTCTGCGAAACACTAAAATAGGCAAAAAAAAATAGCAATTTGCACTGGGCCTTCGGTTAATAGGTTAGTCCCAAAAATTATATAAAAATGCATAATAAAACCCATTAAACATCCAAAATAGATAATATAATAGCATGGAACAATCAAAAATTATAGATACGTTGGAGACGTATCAGCATTCCACATCAAAAATTCTGTTTTTATCATTTACCTACTCGATGACGATGGGAATTAAGCTTGCGGATGTTTGATATGGTTTATTAGGACAATGTCTATGATTAATGCATCGCACACAGTTTTGTCGAAGGGTCTCTGATTATAGTGTCGTGTTACCAACATCTTGAAGTAGTGCTTGCCTATTCCACCATGGCCTACATCCATGAAGGACTAGCCTCACTCGGGTAGATCTTCACGAAGTAGGCGATCTCCTTGCCCTTACAAACTCCTTGGTTCAACTCCACAATCTTGGAGGCTCCCAAGTGACACCTAACCAATCTAGGAGACGCCACTCTCCAAAAGGTAATAGACGTTGATGATGAACTCCTTGCTCTTGCGCTTCAAATGATAGTCTCCCCAACAATCAATCACTCTCTCATAGATTTGGCTTTGGTGGAAGAGGGGATTGAATGGAAAGCAACTTGGGGAAGGCTAGAAATCAAGATTCAAATGGTAGGATTCGAATCTCTTGATCTCAACACATGAGTAGGTGGTCCTCTCTCAGAAAATGAGTAGTAGGAGTGGTGATTCGTTCTGATGGCTCTCTTAGAGAGTAGGTGGTAGTGAAGGGTTATATATAGGAAACACCAAAAATCCAACTGTTACAAATCTTTAACCAAACTCGGTGACACCAATATGAAAATCTCGGTGAGACCGACTAGTGTAAAAGACTTGACTGTTATGCTTTTCGGTGAGACCGAACATAATGACTCGCTGTGATCGAAGTGCAATGGCTAGGGCAAGACCTCATTTCGGAAATTACGATCGGTTCATCTCGGTGATTCCGAAATGAAGCGACTTCATCACAAAAACTTGGTCATGCCATCTTGGTGAGACCAAGATCCATTTCGGCTATACCAAAACGTTAGGGTTTGGCATGTGGCAATTTATAGGTCATCTCGGTCGGTCTAAATGGGAACTACTCGGTGGGATCGAGATGGACTTTTAGGTTTTTGGATGAAAGTGATGTGGAGAAGTGTTCGATGGTTTTAGAGCAATACCACTAAGCATTTGAGCAATTGAGTCATGATCAAAACATCATCCCTTTTAATAGTATTGGCTTTCCTATGGACTCAATCTTATCTTGGATCACTTAACCAAAAATGAAGAGTCTTGGAGCTTTGCCAATCCTTATCCTTAGTATTTTGAGGGGTCCACACTCACTAGTCTTTGCCATGCCAATCATTGATCTTCTCTGAAAATCTATTATCAATAAGCATTAGATCAATGACTTATATGTTGTTATTAATTACCAAAACCACCCGGGGATTAGTTGCACTTACACATAGGACCATCGTATTATTAAGAGGGGTATAGTGTTCAAAGCTTATGATTCTTTGATGCCAAACCCAAATTCCATGTGAGTTGAGAGAAATCTCTTTGTGTTCCAAACGAATACTCGCTAGCCAGAGAAAGTTCTTCTTCGCTATGAGAGATTTCATTCGGACCAAGGAGTTAGCATCACTTGTTCCTCAAGTGATGTTACCGTTGTGCTCAAAATTCGACCACTGAGAATATGTTGGTTAGCCATTGGCTAGACCTTGTGTCCAAAATAGTCATTCCCATCCGGGAAGGCTGCGGCTGACACGACTGTGTGTGCTAGAGTAGGCTCGGCGGTGGCCTTCCTGGGACCCAAGCGGTGGTGGCCTCCTGTGTTTCACTTCTCCTTGATGTTGGCGGCGGAGGCAGACGCGTTGGCCACCGACTCATCGATCTTCGTGCAGTCGGTTCTTTCTCTGTCGGCAGGGCGTGGTTACGCGTGTGTTGACGCCCGTTGTGCCATCCCGGAGCAACTCGCCACTCCTCCCCGATCTGGCTTGCAGCGGTGAGTTGCTGAACCACGCGCCGCCTTGGGCAGCAACTTGCTCCATCGGGCTAGGCGAGGGAGGTGGAACAGCGAGTTGCCTTGGTCATATCTGCGAGCTCAGCGGGCCACCCAAACCAGCTTTTATGAGGAGAACTGCTCTTCCTGCTCATCGGATGCCATCGAAAGGTGGATAAAATGGTGGAAGGAGGAGATGGGGAGCAGCGGAGTGGTGCGGTTCTTGCCCGGTGTTTGGCCTCCTTTAAATAAAGGATGGACGGGAGGAGCTTGCCCGGCATTGTGTTTAATGTCGGTCCACTCGTGAATGGACGTGTGGCCGGAGTAGGTTCCTCAGCTTCCATGTGGGTTTAATGGAGACGTTTGAATGCGGCGAGGAGGCGTGTTCAGTTAGGCATGCAGCATGCGCGCCCTTGGTTGGTGCACCGCTTCAATGGCGGAGGCAGTGAGAGGTCGCGTCCGCCCTGAGCCATCTTCAATGTGGAGCGGCGCGCTCTACAGCGATATGAATGCGGGCAGCTGGCGCTGGGCAGGAATGTGCGCGGGTGAGGGGGGGTTGGGTGGGTCAGAAGCGGCCGTGGCAGCGGTCCGGACTTCCTCAAAGCCCCCCACATTTGTCTCCGGTTTGCAGGAGAAAACGTTTCGGACCATCCTGCGGACCGATACAGGTCCGCGTTGGATGGCTTCCGTTGTTCAGACAGCGTGGTTCAGACGGATGTGGACGGTTTGAGGTCGGCGTTGAAAGATGGCTTCGTTACATTTCCTTATAACCCAGATGTCGGTGTCAAAACCGGCGGATCTCGTGTAGGGGGTCCCGAACTGTGCGTCTAGGCGGATGGTAACAGGAGACAAGGGACACAATGTTTTACCCAGGTTCGGGCCCTCTTGATGGAGGTAAAACCCTACGTCCTCTTGATTAATATTAATGATATGGGTAGTACAAGAGTAGATCTACCACGAGATCAAGGAGGCTAAACCCTAGAAGCTAGCCTATGGTATGATTGTTGTATGATGAAGTTGTCCTACGGACTAAAACCCTCCGGTTTATATAGACACCAGAGAGGGTTAGGGTTACACAAAGTCGATTACAATGGTAGGAGATCTTGAATATCCACATCGCCAAGCTTGCCTTCCACGCCAAGGAAAGTCCCATCCGGACACGGGACGAAGTATTTCTTCCCCACTTCCTCCGCGGACTTGGTTTTCCTCTCCACCCCTTTGTCCGCGGGCTCATGTTCTATTATGGCCTAGATTTCCACGATCTGGCCCCGAACTTCATCCTCAATATCTCGGCGTTTATCGTCGTGTGCGAGGCTTTCCTCTGCATCCGCCCCCATTTCGGCCTCTGGCTCAAGACCTTCAACGTCAAGCCAAAGGTGGTGCGCGGCAACCAGGCGGAGTGCGGAGGTGCCATGGCGGGCAAAATAGCCAACGTCCTATGGCTCGAGGGCTCCTTTGTGGAGACCTTGAAGGGGTGGCAGTCAGGGTGGTTTTACATCACCGAGCCACGCGATCCGAAGTGGATCACAGCCCCTGGATTCCAATCCGGACCCCCTACGCGGCTCACGTCCTGGAAGGAGACGGGCTTGTCGTGGGGCAACGAAGAAGAGGTGACCGGACTGCAAAAATGCATCCAGTCCCTGGTGAACAAGCAGCTCAAGCTTGTCAACGTAGTCCAGGTCATGCTCGTCCGCCGGATCCTTCCGTGTTAAGAACGGGACTTCAATTTGTGGGAGTTCAACCTGGCGCAGCACCGAACTCTGAGAAGGCTCTTCGACACGACGTACGAAGATGCCTGGAAGGGGCTAACCAAAGGCGCCGAGGCTCCCACATCCGCCTCCGAAGACCGCGGATTCAGCTCGCAGCGTCCTGCTGGCGAGGTAAGATATTTTCATCTTTTATAGGATGTTGAGTTTTTTTCATAGTTTGACTCTATGCGGGATCTAAACTCCCTCACCTTTGACAGGATTGGAAGGCGAAGTCCGGACTGATTAACTGTCCGGCCCCCTTGACCGAAGACCCAGCCCCTGCTCTCCTAATGAAGCTGCTGGTTCCGGCACCTTATGTGGTGCCGGAGAAGAAGGCCACGGGGACTCGAAAGAGTTCCCGGCATATGGTGGTGTCAGACTCGTCGTCCGACGAGTCCGAGACGCACTCCTCCCATGAAGACGAGGAGGAGGAAGAAGAAACCTCTCCCCCTCCAGCGGGGGGAGGAAAGAAGAGGAAGGCCACCCCAGTAGGGGAGGCCGAGGGGTCCAAGAAGAGGAAAACCC
The DNA here is from genome assembly GCF_003073215.2 of Triticum urartu. Taxonomy (NCBI): domain Eukaryota; kingdom Viridiplantae; phylum Streptophyta; class Magnoliopsida; order Poales; family Poaceae; genus Triticum; species Triticum urartu. Next base: position 497,038,984 of record NC_053025.1, on the reverse strand, counting down.
CTCCGCCGGACTATGCCCCCAACGCCGACAAGGACGAAGAGGAGTGGCCGGACAGGGCCAAGCGTCCGGCGAAATCGTAAGTGTTCGAATACCAGAGTAACTCATGATATTCCTTTTGTTGCACAGCTTTCCCTAATGTCGAATATAATCATGCAGCCCGCCCAAGGACGGGCTCGACGAGTCGTCGAGCGGCTCCCTGGATTAATCGGACGTGAATTCAGTTCTGCCTGCTGCCTCCCCCTGTGCTGCGGATGACGCCGAAGTGGCGTCGCGACAAGCTTCGGGGCAAGAGGAGGTGGTCTAGGAGGAGCCGCGAGGCGACCTCCCGGACTCCAGGAGTAAAGGGGACAAGACCCCCCAGGGCTCCAAGTCCGGCTTTAAGCCGGACACCGCGCCGGAATCATCAACGGTTCCGGACCGCGGTAGGCGAACTCTTGCCAAGAGGAGCAAGCCTATTGAGCCGGCGTCCTCCGCCCAACCAGAGGCGCCGGACAATCTGCTGGAGGTGCTTAAGGGCGCCTCCATCGACGAGGAGCACCGTACCATTATGAGTACGGTGGTCCAGAAGGTTCGGTCCGCCAAAAGAGGACTTACTGAAGCTTGTGCTAGCCTTCTAACAGGCTTCGAGGTAAGTAAAAATATTACCGCATAGACAGTAGCCCCTGATGCTCTGTTTGGCGTTCGGAAAGAAAAGCCGAATAGAGGATCTATTAAATATCGCAGGAGTCTAACTAAAAAGGAGTCAATATACGTATGCAGGCTTCGCTGCTGGCCACCGCCACACTGACTGCGGAGGTGGGTGCCCTGAAGCAGGGCCTCGAGCGGACCGAGCAAGAGCTCGGCCTTGCCAAACGGCAGCTTGAGGAGAAAGAAGGTAAGAGATACCTTATAGAAAAAATGCCTATAAGAAGACGCAATTGCAAAAAATGACAGGAGTATACTGCTTATTTGTAGGGGCCACAATTGAGGTGGCGACCCTCAAGCAGGCGCTGTCCGAGGCCGAGAAGAAAGCGGCCACGGAGCGCACCGAGCGGGAGAAATTTGAGGCGCGGGTCGGCGAGGTGCAGCAAGAGCTTCAGGCTCTCATGAAAAAACATGAGAGTTTGAGCTTGACTCGAAGACGCGAGCGTCCGAGCTTGCTGCGACCCTTAAAACTGCCAAGTCTGCCAAGGCCGAAGCCCAGAAGGCCCTCCAGGAATTGGATGCGGTGAAAAAGATAGCGGCGGGTAAGGCATTCTCTATGCAAAGCAGACATATAAAAGTAAACTACTTGTTACTTACCCGAATCCAGAGCTCTCTAGGGGCATTCGCAGATCTTCCCCGCAGCGTATTCGATGCCGCCGCATTCTACCGAGCCAAGGAAGGCAGCTCGACGGAGAAGGTGTTCTGGTCTCAGTACGCTGAGGCCGGACACCCTGTGCCCTTGAGCGACCAGCTGAAGCAGCTGGTCGAGCTCCACAAGGCGGCCGGACAGGCCCTGAAGGGCTTCATAGTTCGGCTGTGGCCTGGAGAGGCCCTGCCTGGGAGCTACTTCAGACTGGTGTGGCGGCTGGTGGAGGCTTGTCCCAGGCTCGAGGTCATCAAGCGCCCCGTCTGCATGGAAGGAGCCCGTAGGGCCCTTGCCCATGCAAAGGTGCACTGGGGTAAGTGGACGGTGAGAAGCTAGTGAGGGACGGGCCGCCGCCGGGAAAGGAGCATCGCAAGCTCGAGAACTATTACAAGGATGTTCTGGTCAGTGCCTGCCTTATAGCGGATGAATGCACCAAGGATGTAATTTTTGAATGAACTCGCTCGTGTTATCCTGTGCGCTGAAAACTTGTTCATATGCGCTAAGCAATGCTTGAATTTAAAATATTACTTTCTGTGCGGCCGTTTATCAAAAAATTGAGAGATGGCCAGTCATCGGCTTCTGCCCCCATGCCACTAGTGCTGGGGTGTTCGGGATAAACCTGAGCGCTCTTTTTCCCATGATTGGGTCCGTCGAGGGAGGCGCTCAGCACAACGAACAAGGAAATCGGACTATAATTCTTGAACACTCTCACTTAGCCATAGAACTCTATAATTTTAAATTTCGGCGAAGCCCCTAGTATTCGGAAGACCGAGTTCGGGGCGCTATCCATGCCTTGGCCAGACAAAGCCGGTTCCTTGCTCGAAGCGGCATAAGTCTTTAAGGACTCAAAAAACCTCTCGAACAGCGACTGGTCTCTCGCCTCATCATGACAGTTAGTTTTAGCTTTCTCTATTGAGGTGCTCAGCCCAGCTCAACTGGGGCACAATCACAGTAGTTCTCCTAGTGTTACCTTAGCCGATATAGCGGAACGTAAGGCACCAAAACATAGGAGCCGGGCAAACCCAACTATTGACCCAAATCATGATTCGGAGCCGATGCATATAGTGCTATAAGTTCGGGGTGCCGCACTTGTGAAAGTGTACGGACTTATCACGCCATATTGATGGGTACTGAAGCCCCTGGCATATTTTTGCCGTACCACAGTGTACGGATGCAACATGTTATTGATAAACATATATATAAAAAGAGGATAATGCAAAAAATAGACAAAAAGCTATGCATTGTTTATAGAAAGGCTGATATGAAAGCGGAACGATACAAATAGTGCGATAAGCAAAAGAAATTGGACTATTTAACATGCCCTGGCCAGGGGCAGGCCGTGGAATTGTATTAAAAAACAGGTATACTGCTCACAATAGAGACCACCTGGAAGTTCCATAATGCGGCGTGGCTTGTCTGCGTTCCTGGATCTTGCATCGTTTGTGCGGCAGTTGAATTGCCGAACGGGTCATCCGAAGTATGGAGTCCTGAGAGTAAGAAAAAAAAAGGAATCCGGCAGCCCCTGGTGCGGTTTAAGCCGTATTTCGGGCATGCCGTAATAGTGCCCCTTCCCCTGTGCCCATGGTATTTCAAGAGCGTAGTTATGTACGCGAAGCACTGGTTTCGCTATATCGCGAGGGCTAGGGTTGAGGCCGCATTGCTACGCTAGCTCAGAACGTGCCAGGCGGTCTTGTTGTAGGGTACTCCGGGCGCGCTTGACAGTGTCTGGCTTTTTGAAGGCCGCACTGGAGAACTGCCTAGAGAGGTTGCTTTGTACTTCTGCTGCGAGCGCTGCCGTGTGCTCCTCCGTTCGGAGGGAGCGTTCAGTGTTCCCATTTGACCGTGATTACTCCTCTAGGGCCTGGCATCTTGAGCTTGAGGTATGCATAGTGCGGTACCGCGTTGAATTTTGCGAATGCGGTTCGCCCGAGCAGTGCGTGATAGCCACTACGGAACGGGACTATGTCGAAGATTAACTCCTCGCTTCGGAAGTTATCCGGAGATCCGAAGACCACTTCCAGTGTGACTGAGCCTGTACAGTTGGCTTATACACCTGGTATGACGCCTTTAAAGGTCGTTTTGGTGGGCTTGATCCTCGAGGGATCTATGCCCATTTTTCGCACTGTATCCTGGTAAAGCAGGTTCAGGCTGCTGCCGCCGTCCATGAGGACTCTTGTGAGATGAAATCCGTCAATGATTGGGTCTAGAACCAACGCGGCGAAGCCGCCGTGGCGGATGCTAGTGGGGTGGTCCCTTCGATCAAAGGCGATCGGGCAGGAGGGCCATGGGTTGAACTTTGGGGCGACTGGCTCTATCGCATATACGTCCCGTAACGCATGCTTCCGCTCCCTCTTGGGGATGTGGGTTGCGTATATCATGTTCATCGTCCGCACTTGCGGGGGAAATCCCCTCTGTCCATTGTTGTTCGGCAGCCTGGGCTCCTCCTCGTCGTCGCTATGTAGCCCCTTGTCTTTGTTTTTGGCTCTTAACTTGCCTGCCTGCTTGAACACCCAACAATCCCTGTTGGTGTGATTGGCTGGCTTTTCGGGGGTGCCATGTATCTGGCACAAGCGGTCGAGTATTCGGTCCAAACTAGACGGGCCCTGAGTATTTCTTTTGAATGGCTTTTTCCGTTGACCGGATTTGTAGCCTCGGAATCCGGCATTAACTGTCGTATCCTCGTTGCTATCGCTGTTAACGCGGCGCTTTTGTTTGTTCCAACGCGACCTGTCACTTTTGTCCTTGGTATTCGAATTACTAGGGTTCTTGGTTAAATTGTTGTTGCGAGCTAGCCAGCTGTCTTCTCCCGCACAAAAGTGGGTCATGAGTGTCGTGAGGGCTGCCATAGATTTTGGCTTTTCCTGTCCCAGGTGCCGGGCGAGCCACTCGTCATGGATATTATGCTTGAAGGCCGCTAAGGCCTCTGCGTCCGGACAGTCGACTATCTGGTTTTTCTTTGTTAGGAACCGTGTCCAGAATTGCCTGGCCGATTCCTCTGGCTGCTGAATTATGTGGCTTAGGTCATCGGCGTCCGGTGGTCGCACATAAGTGCCCTGGAAGTTGTCAAGGAATGCGGCTTCCAGGTCCTCCCAAGAACCGATTGAGTCTGCTGGCAAGCTGTTAAGCCAATGCCGGGCCGGGCCCTTAAGTTTGAGTGGGAGGTATTTGATGGCGTGTAGATCATCACCGCGGGCCATGTGGGTATGAAGGAGATAATCCTCGATCCATACCGCAGGATCTGTTGTGCCATCGTACGATTTGATGTTTACGGGTTTGAAGCCCTCAGGGATTTTATGATCCATTACTTCATCTGTGAAGCATAGTGGGTGTGCGGCGCCTCTGTATTGGGCTATATCACGACGCAGCTCGAAGGAGCTTTGTCTGTTGAGTTCGGCCCGGCCGGATTTATTGCATCCGGAGTGACGATCACCGTCACGTGCCGTGGGGCGCCTGCGCGATCCGTAGATCGATCTTGTTTGCCTTGCCTTGTCCTCCAGTATGTCGCGCAGGTCGGGCGCATTTTCCCGTGCCTTAGTATGCTTGACGCGGCGTCGGGGCATGGCTTGAGTGGAGGGCCAAGAGGCCTCTCTGTCGTGGCCATGAGGTGGCCGGTCGGCCATGTCATGCGCTGGTGATGTAGGTGCTTCCTCCTCTAGTCGGGGTAGCAGCCTGCGCTTTGGGTAACTCTTGGAGGGGCGTTCGAGTTCATACTCTTCGGCCGCAAGGACTTCAGTCCATCTGTCAGCTAGCAAATCCTGATCAGCTCTAAGCTGTTGCTGCTTTTTCTTGAGGTTGCTTGCCGTGGCCATAAGCCTGCGTTTAAAACGCTCTTGTTCGGCGAGATCCTCTGGCATGACGAACTCGTCGTCGTCGAGGCTTGCCTCGTCTTCGGAGGGAGGCGTATAATTATCGTCCTCAACCTCTTGGTCCGCCACCCTCTCGTGAGGGCTGGCTTCTCTGTCCTCCTGTGCTGAATCTTGCTGGAGGGGGTGTTCTTCGGCGCTATCCAGAGTGGTATTATCTCCCATGCCGGAATCACCGTTTTTGCTTTGGCGGAATTTAGAGCGGCGCCGCTGACGCCGGCGCTTGGGCTGTTTCTTAGAGGTGTCGTCCCCCGCTGTTCCATCGCCATCTCCATCCTTTGGAGTGTCCACCATATATATGTCATATGACGAGGTGGCCTTCCAGTGCCCTACAGGTGCTGGTTCTTGTTCGTCTCCTGCATCGTCGTCCATGTCGTCGATGTCTTCGGAGTCGAAGTCAAGCATGTCGGTTAAGTCGTCGACAGTGGCTACGAAGTGGGTGGTGGGTGGGTTTTGAATTTCTTCATCGTCCGTATCCCAACCTTGCTGACCGTAGTCCGGCCAGGGCTCTCCTGATAAAGAGAGAGACTTTAGAGAATTCAGGATGTCACCAAAGGGCGAGTGCTGAAAGATGTCCGCGGCGGTGAACTCCATTATCGGCGCCCAATCGGATTCGATCGGCAGGGGCGCGGGGGGCTCGGAGTTCGGAGAGGAATCTGGCTCCTCGGAGTCACGGGCCATGCGGCTGGAGTTCGGCTCGATCGCCTCTGAGATCGTAGCCCCTGAGGCAGCGTCCAACCGCTGATCCTCAATCGGCGCAGCAGGCTCCGAATCAATGGTCGGAACCGATGCGTGTGCGGCCTCCAAGGCACTGTTCGGCGGCAAAGCTATATCATGCCCATCGAGACAGTGCGGCGCGCTTGGCTGTGGCTCGAATCCGTCGAAGATCAAGTCCCCGCGGATGTCAGTCGTGTAGTTTAGGCTTCCAAACCTGACCTGATGGCCAGGGGTGTAGCTTTCGATCTGCTCAAGGTGGCCAAGCGAATTGGCCCACAGTGCGAAGCCGCCGAAGACGAAGATCTGTCTGGGGAGAAAAGTCTCACCCTGGACTGCATCATTGTTGATGATCGAAGGAGCCATCGGGCCTAAAAGCGACGACACAGAGGAACTCTTAATGAAAGCACCAATGTCGGTGTCAAAACCGGCGGATCTCGGGTAGGGGGTCCCGAACTGTGCGTCTAGGCGGATGGTAACAGGAGACAAGGGACACAATGTTTTACCCAGGTTCGAGCCCTCTTGATGGAGGTAAAACCCTACGTCCTGCTTGATTAATATTAATGATATGGGTAGTACAAGAGTAGATCTACCACGAGATCAAGGAGGCTAAACCCTAGAAGCTAGCCTATGGTATGATTGTTGTATGATGAAGTTGTCCTACGGACTAAAACCCTCCGGTTTATATAGACACCAGAGAGGGTTAGGGTTACACAAAGTCGGTTACAATGGTAGGAGATCTTGAATATCCGCATCGCCAAGCTTGCCTTCCACGCCAAGGAAAGTCCCATCCGGACACGGGACGAAGTCTTCAATCTTATATCTTCATAGTCCTGGAGTCCGGCTGAAGGTATAGTCCGGCTACCCGAACACCCCCTAATCCAGGACTGCCTCACCAGACATGTAGGATATCCCAACACTTAGAAACCAGAAAACTCATCTTGGATTGCACCGAGTGTCGGTGTCAAAACCGGCGGATCTCGGGTAGGGGGTCCCGAACTGTGCGTCTAGGATCGATGGTAACAGGAGACGGGGGACACGATGTTTACCCAGGTTCGGGCCCTCTCTATGGAGGTAATACCCTACTTCCTTCTTGATTGATCTTGATGAATATGAATATTACAAGAGTTGATCTACCACGAGATCGTAATGGCTAAACCCTAGAAGCCTAGCATGTATGACTATGGTAATGAGTATATGCTTTCCGAACTAACCCCTCCGGTTTATATAGACACCGGAGGGTCTAGGGTTTACATAGAGTCGGTTACATAAGAAGGGATCTTCATCTTCGGTCGCCAAGCTTGCCTTCCACGCCAAGGAGAGTCCAATATGGACACGGGTACAGTCTTCAGCCTTCATGTCTTCACAACCCATCAGTCCGGCCCATGGATAACAGGCCGGACGCCCGAGGACCCCTTAGTCCAGGACTCCCTCAGTAGCCCCTAACCTGGCTTCAATGACGAGGAGTCCGGCGCGCAGATTGTCTTCGGCATTGCAAGGCGGGTTCCCTTCTATCCGAACTTCAAGATAGTCTTCGGATGCGATGATAGTATCCGGATCTGTCACACACACCATACACAACCGCAGAGAGAATATATTCTTACACGAGTTCTGTCCACTGACAACTTTTTCGCAGCACGATATTACGTCTGACCGGCCATAATTCCAAACCGCTTTCATGTTTCGACGCCCCACATCCCGAGACACGGTTGCAGAGATCGTGTCCCCTTATCGTGGGATTCTCATCAATGCGGGCATGGGTAACCCAACCGTGCCATTTATACAACCCTTGGGAATAGGCAAATCTTAAGGCGAGTGTGGAGGCGTTTAATATTTGTTCCCTTTATAAGGGGATAAGGATTCCCTCTTCCTCTCTCACGCCCTCTCTCTGTCTCCGCCTTTCCAATCTCGAGATCCAGCGCCCAAGTTCTCATCTCCTTTCCACTCAAGCAACCATGTCCAAATCCGGAGGTCAAGGCAAGTGGATGGTCTCCTCCGTCAAGGAGGAGGACATTACTGAGCTTCGAGCGGCCGGATACTTGGCGAAGGAGATCACTCACCGCCTGCCGACCGAGGGACAAGTCGTCCCCACACCGAAGCCCACCGAGAGGGTAGTGTTCATCTCCCATTTCTTTCGCGGGCTAGGGTTTCCACTCCACCCTTTCGTCTGCGGGCTGATGTATTATTACGGGATAGATTTCCATGACCTGTCCCCGAATTCCTTCCTCAACATCTCGGCGTTTATTGTCGTGTGTGAGGCCTTCCTCCGCATCAAACCCCATTTCAGGCTATGGCTCAAAGTCTTTAATGTGAAGCCGAAGGTGGTGGATGGACAGCATGCGGAGTGCGGAGGAGCCATGGTGAGCAAGCTGTCCACTGTCTCCTGGCCCAAAGGTACTTTTGTGGACACGGTAAAGGAGTGGCAGAAGCAGTGGTTCTACATCACAGAACCTCATGGCACCACCTGGGCCGCAGCTGCCGAATTCCGCTCCGGCGCTCCCATGCGACTCACCTCCTGGTTCACCTGACGAGCTGATAGCGCTGCAGACGCGCGTTCAAAGCATGGTAACCAAGAACGTCAAGCTCGTTGATGTGATCCAGGTGATGCTAGTTCGCCGGATCCTTCCGTGCCAGCGCCGAAGCCACCCTCTGTGGGAGTTCAACCCGAAGAAGCACCAGACCCTGGTGAGGCTCTTTGAGACTACTCATGAAGGTGCGTGGAAGTTTCTCTTTAAGGGCAACGAGAAACCGCCGGCCGCAGATTCAGATCGCGGGCACAACGCTAAACACCTCGCTAGTGAGGTATGTCTTTTTTGATGCATTCTCCACTTGTTTTTTTTAAGGATGATGCCTGAGCTTTTATTGTTGCTTTTTCAGGACTGGATGGAGAGGGCGAAGCGGATCCAGTGTCCGGCTCCGCTGCCTGAAGAACTGGTCATCCTGTGTCTAGCGAAGATGCTGGTGCCGGCGCCTTATAAGGCGCCGGAGAAGAAGGCCAAGAAGAAGGCCAAGGGGGCCAAGAGTAGTCCCAATCGCAAGGGCACTTCGGACGTGACGTCCGAAGACGACGAAGCTCATTCCTCTGTCCCTGAGGACAATGGCGAGGAAGAGGAGGGGGAGGAGGAGGAAAACAACCCTCCCCCTGAGGAGAGGAAGAAGAAGAGGGCGGCTTCGGCGCATCCGGAGGCGGAAATGCCCAAGAAGGGGAAGGGCGTCCCAGCGGTCAACACCGTGTGGGACATCGACAGCAGTCCGGAATGACGCCCCGCACTAAGCCCCAGGCCGCATCGTAAGTGACATGGCTCGCTCATGCGTGCATCCAGCCCTTTCTCTTCATTATCTTGACATAGTTAATGGTACTATTGCAGTCCGGCCTGCGACCTTATCCAGCGATCCTCATCTGGAGGTTCGTTGGCTCCGTCGAAGATGGCGAGCATGTCGCCACTGCCTGCTTATTCCCCCGGGGCCAGGGACGACACCGAAGTGTTATCCCGGAGGACCGCTCCGAACCGGGAAGGAACCCACGACGCTGTCCGGGAGGCGCCACAAGGCGAGACCTCCACTGTCGGACACATGAGGGAGCCGATCCCCATGGAGACTGGAGAAGAGGGCCGCATCCAGTTCGGCCCTCGGCCGAATACGATTCCGAAGACTCATATGGCTCCGGAGTCGGGCGAGTAGCCCCTTTTGAAGGAGGGGGGTGCGCCGCTTCCACCGGTGGCCCCTGTTCATCCAGGGGCGCCGGATAACCTGATGGAGGTGCTACGAGGCGCCTCCGTCGTGGACGAGCACTGTGTCCTTATGGGTGCGGTGATCGAGAAGGTTCAGTCCGCCAAGAGTGGACTGAATGAAGCCTGTAGCAGCCTGTTGACGGGTTTCGAGGTAAGAAAGAGAAAAAAAACCATGTAGACAGTAGCCCCTGAGACACTGTCCGATGTTTGGCAAGAAGAACCGAACAGAGGATCAATCTTTTGTTATAGGAGACTAACGTAATATGTATGAATAAGTAGGCGTCGTTGTTGGCCGCAACCTCGCATGCTGCCTAAGTCTCTGAACTGAGGCAGAGGCTGGAGCGGACCGAGAACGAGCTCGGCAAGGTTAAGGTTCGGCTCCAGGAGAAGCAAGGTGAGTGACGACTTGTTGTGTGTTCAGAAAGGATAGGCGCTGCATATTGACCGCGGTGTCGTGATATGTGCAGGAGCCGCGGCCGAGGTTGAGGCCCTAAGGAAGGCCCTGGGCGAGGCCGAGGAGAAGGCTGTCCAGCAGCAAGCCGCCCATAAGAAGCTCAAGGCCCGGGTCAAAGAAGTCCAGCAGGAGCTCCAGGATGCGGTCAAGAAATGCGAAGCCTTGGAGCATGATGCGTCGGTTCAAGGGATCGAACTCGCCAAGGCTCGTCAGAGCATGGAGACCGCACGGAATGAGGCCCAGGCCGCCCTCCAGGAGATCCAGGAGGCCAAGAAGATCACGGTGGGTAAGGCATTTAAGATGCAAAGCAAGTATGCGAAGAAGCAGTACCTTTTACTAACCCGGGTTCGGAGTTCCCCAGGGGCTTTTGTGGATTTACCACGCAGTGTATCATACGTCGTGGAGTTCTATCGAGCCGAAGGAGGGGGTTCTACGGAGAAGCTATTCTGGTCGCAGTATGCAGTGCCAGAGCATCCTGTGTCCTTCACCGATCAGCTGAAACAGTTGGTGGAGCTGCATAGGGTGGTCGAACTAGCCATTAAGGATTTGATAATCCGGCTATGGCCAGCCGAAGCTATGCCAGGCAGCTACTTCGGACTCATGAGGCGGATGGTGAACGCATGTCCTCGGCTGGATGTCGTCAAGTGCTCGGCCTGCATTGAAGGTGCGTGCATGGCCTTCACCCGTTGCAAGATGTGGTGAGCGAAGATGGACGCCGTCGAGGTGAATAGAGGGCCACCGGAGGGCAAGGAGCACCGCACACCTGAACGGTATTTTGCGGATGTCCTGGAGGGGGCTCGCCTTGCGGCAGCACAATGTTCGCAGGACATTGTATTTGAATAAATGTATTCATGTTGCCTTTGCCTTGTATTATGAAAACAAAGCCTGTTTTGTAATGTAAGTTTGTTATGCTTTTAATTGTTTCCTCCTGTGCGGCCATGTTGTATCTTGTATGTAATCTGAGGGTTGGCCAGTCGTCCGCTTCTGCCCTCACGTAGGTAGTACGGAGGTGTTCGGGATGGAATCTAAACAATCTTGATCCAATTATATGGTCCTTGAAAGAGTTGTTTAGCACAACGAACAAGGCAATCAGACTGTATGGATTAAACGCCCTCACTTAGCCATAGGAATTTTATAATAAAGCGTGGGTGCAGCCCCTGGTTCGAACCAGAGTGCTGTCAGCATCTGATCGGGAAGTGCCGATCTTTCACATAATGCGGAAAAAATCTCCAACGATTTGTAACCCTCGAACAGCTAACCGGCTCTCGTCGTATCATGACAGTCAGTTTTCGGCTTTCTCTACTGAGGTGCTCATCTGGTCAAGGCAGGGCACAATCGCAGTAGTTCTCCCTTTACTACCCTAGCCGATTTAGCGGAACGTAGTGTAGCAAGCACAGGAGCCGGGCAACCCAACTATTGACCAAAGACATGATTCGGAGCCAATGCATATAATGCTAAGTTCGGGGTGCCGAACTTATCTTTAAGGATTGTTCGGACTTTGTTGCCATATCGTTGGGCGATGGGGAGCCCCTGGCAAATATGAAACGTACCAGAGTGTACGGTTGCTAGGAAATAAGTAATTTTAAAGGAAAATAGAGGGAGAACAGATATAGGATCTGGGGCCCTTAAACTTGGATCATGAATTGTTTTCATTATAGTTGGGTTAATGCGTCCAAGCACATTGGTACAAAATAATGCAATAAGAAACCGGCTATTTGACATGCCGTGACCAAAGGCGAGCTGCGTGTGGGTCCTGAAAACGGATAGAGTAATCATTTAGTTAGCCTCTAGGGCTTCCCATGTACGCCTGTGCTCTGTGTCAATCCGGTGTGTTTATCCTTTGACAGGACCATTAATCAGGAAGGAGGCCCGCAATGAGAAACCTGAAAAAAGGGACAAGGAAGATAGTTAAAGTTATATGTGTGTCCGGGATGTCTAAACCGAACTGTAGATCCCGGGCTGGCTGTGCCTCCGTCCGATGCCCATGAATTTTGAAGTGCGTAATTATGTACCGTGTGATACGAATGCCACTACTTCATCCTGGGAATGGGATGGAGGGCCGAACTGCTAATCCAAGCTCTTGACGAGCCCACGCTATCCTGTGCAGTGTTGTCCGGAACCTCTTAATGATGTCCAGGGGCTCGGCAGCCGATACTATGGTGCTGCTGAGAGGCCGCTCTGTACCTCTGCTGCTAGGGCCGGTTGGTGTGCTCCTCTGTCGGAGGAGCGTTCAGTATTGCCATTGACTGTTATGACACCGCGTGGACGGGCATCTTGAGCTTGAGATAGCATAGCGTGGTACTGCGTTGAAAATCTAGCCAAACGCCGGTTCGATCGAGCAGTGCGTGGTAAACCGCTGTGGAAGGACGATATCGGAAGATTAACTCTCCTCTTTGGAAGTTGTCCGGAGAACCGAAGACCACCTCCAGGCGTGATTGAGCCCGTACAGCGGGCCTCTACGCCTGTATGACTCCTTTAAAGGTAGTCTTTGTTGGTTTTGATTCGTGAGGGGTTAATGCCCATCTTCTGCACTGTGTCCTGATAAAGCAGGTTGAGGGTTGCTACCACCGTCCATCAAGACACGTGTTAGGTGAAACCCGTCGATAATTGGGTCGAGGACTAGTGCGGCTGAACCGCCATGGCGGATACTAGTTGGGTGATCTCGACGATTCGAAGGTGATCGGGAATGACGACCACGGATTGAATTTGGGGACTGGCTCTACCGCGTAGACGTCCCTAAGTGCTCACTTGCGCTCCCTTTTGGGGATGTGTGTAGCGTATATCATGTTCACCATGTTGACTTGAAGGGGAAATTTCTTCTGCCCCCCCAGTGTTCGGCTGCCGGGGCTCTTCGTCCTCGTCCTCACTTTGTGATCCCTTTTCTTTATTTTCAGCATTTAACTTGCCAGCTTGTTTGAAAACCCAGCAGTCTCTGTTGGTGTGATTGGCTTGTTTATCTGGGGTACCATGTATCTGGCACGGACGATCGAGTATGGGATCCAGGTTGGATGGTCCCTCACTGTTCCTTTGTAGGGCTTCTTTCACTGGCCGATCCTGGAGCCACTGAATCCGGCGTTAACGGTGGTGTCATCGGTGTTGTCGCCATTGCTTCGGCATTTGTGTCTGTTGCGCCGGAGCTTGCCGGAGCTGTTCTTGGCCTCAAAGGGGCCTGTCTTGCTGGCTGTGTTTTTTCTACGAGCCAGCCAGCTGTCCTCAGCCACGCAAAAGCGGGTCATGAGTGCCGTAAGGGCTGCCATGGACTTTGGCTTTTCTTGGCCAAGGGGGCGTGCTGGCCATTCGTCATGGATGCTGTGTTTAAAGGCCGCTAGGGCTTCGGCATCCGGACAGTCAACGATCTGGTTCTTTCTGGTTAGGAACCTAGTCCAGAATTTTCTAGCTGATTCTCCAGGTTGTTGAACTATGTAAGTCATCGGCATCGGGTGGCCGGACATATGTACCTTGGAAGTTGTCAAGGAAGGCCTCTTCCAAGTCCTCCCAGCTACCGATGGAATTCTCGGGCAGGCTATTTAGCCAGTGTCGAGCTGGCCCTTTGAGTTTCAGTGAGAGGTATTTGATGGCGTGGAGGTCGCCTCCACGGGCCATGTGGATGTGGAGAATAAAGTCCTCAATCCATACTGCGGGATCGGTTTTTCCATCGTATGATTCAATATTGATGGGCTTGAACCCCTCGGGGAATTCGTGATCTAGCACCTCATCTGTGAAGCAGAGAGGGTGTGTGGCGCCTCTATATCGGGCCGCGTCACGGTGCACCTCCGATGAAGTCCGTCTGCGGTTATCGGCTCGGGTGTGACTAGGTTTGTCATGTCCGAATAGGTAGCCGTCATCCCGAGTCGGGAAGCGTCCTCACGATCCGTAGATTGATCTGGTGTGTCATGCTCTACTGTCCAGATCCTGCCGAAGGTCATATGTATGGTCCCGAGCTGTTCTGTCCCTGTTTTTGCAAGGCAGTGGGGCAGGCTGTTGTTCAGCCTGAGTTGCCGTTTTATCCCGACCGCGGGGTGGTCCGTCTGCCGCACTATCCCGACCACGTGGTGGTCGGTCCGCATTGCGTGAGGGAGGTATGAGATCTGGTGCTTCCTCATTGGACTGAGGTAGCAGTCTGCGCTTTGGGTAACTCTTGGCTGGGCGCTCGAGGCCGTATTCTTCGGTTGCCAGGACATCAGACCACCTGCCAATGAGCAGGTCTTGATCAGATTGGAGTTGCTGTTGCTTTTTCTTCAGGCTTCTTGCAGTGACTATTAGCTGGCGCTTGAAGAGCTCCTGCTCGAGGGGTGCCTCAGGCACGATGAAGTCCTCATTGCCGAGGCTCTCATCATCCTCGGAGACTGGACGATAACTATCATCATCTGGATCATTGGGCATGGCATGTTTATCAGGGTTATCTTGCCCGTTGTCTTATTCCTCCTGTTCGGATGCAGCCCCGACAGGGTCTTCATTGTTTTCGGCGTCGCCCGGAGTACTATTTTCTCCGGTGCCAGTGTCGTCATCTTTTGAGCGACGAGGCTTATAGCGGTGTTTAGGGCACCGGCGCTTGGACTATGTCTCAGAAGGTTTATTCGCAACTGGATCTCCTTTGTCATCGTCGCTAGCTTTTTTAGGTGTGTCGACCATGTACACATCGTACGAAGAGGTGGCCGTCCAACGTCCAGTAAATGGCGGGTCTTGGCTTTGCTCCTGGTCGGCATCGTCGTCCATACCGTCGATGTCTTCGGAGCCGTAATCAAGCACGTCGGTTAAGTCATCAATGGTGGCTATGAAGTGGGTGGCGGGTGGGAAGCGAAATTTCCCATCATCAGCCTCTGGCTCGAACCGAACATAGTTCGGCTGTGAGTCCTTCTCCAAGGACAAGTTCTTTAAAGAGTTTAGCACATCACCCAAAGGTGGGTGCTAGAAGATGTCTGCGGCACTAAATTCGAAAATCGATAACCGATCCATCTCGGTGTCCGCATGCGTACCCGGTCCGGGACTTATAGCCGGAGACGAGTCCGGAGTTCCATTGACGCAAATATTGTGGGGTGCCGAGTCCGTGTGCGGCTCCAACGCCGCGGACTCGGTGGCCCCGGATGGCACGGTCTGCTCCGGTTCTAAGGCCGTTGCAGCAACAGGGACCATCTCCTGGATGTGGTCCGATGACAGATTTAAGTCATGTTCATCGGGGTGAGGGGGGGCGATCGCTGCGGTCCCAAATCCATTGAAGATCAAGTCTCCACGAATATCCATGATGTAGTTCAAGCTTCCGAATCTGACCTGGTGGCCAGAGGCGTAACTATCGATCTGCTCCAGATGGCCAAGCGAGTTGGCCCACAGTGCGAAGCCGCCGAACACGAAAATCTATCCGGGGAGGACGGTTTCTCCTTGGACAGCGTCACTATAAACGATTGAAGGGGCCATCGAACCTTTCGTTGACAGCACAGTGAAACTCTTAATGAAAGCACCAATGTTGGTGTCAAAACCGACGAATCTCGGGTAGGGAGTCCCGAACTGTGCGTTTAGGATCGATGGTAACAGGAGACGGGGGACACGATGTTTACCCAGGTTCGGGCCATCTCTATGAAGATAATACCCTACTTCCTACTTGATTGATCTTGATGAATATGAGTATTATAAGAGTTGATCTACCATGAGATCGTAATGGCTAAACCCTAGAAGCCTAGCATGTATGACTATAGTAATGAGTATATGCTTTACAGAGTAACCCCTCCGGTTTATATAGACATCGGGGGATCTAGGGTTTACATAGAGTCGGTTACATAAGAAGGGATCTTCATCTTCGGTCGCCAAGTTTGCCTTCCACGCAAGGAGGGTCCAATCCGGACACATGTACAGTCTTCGGCCTTTATGTCTTCACAGCTCATCAGTCCGGCCCATGAATAACAGACCGGACGTCCGAAGACCACTTAATCCAAGACTCCCTCACCGAGTACATGTGTTTCAAGATGAAATCAGGAGTGCTACTTTCTCTAAATAAATTTTCATCTCAGTCGGCAGTTGGATCATCTTCACTTACGGTCGATATCACTGCACTGTGGATGCAGCGAGTACACATTTTGACTCGTCGTTTTCATACTAGACTCTTCGTATTTGGATCTTCACGTTGCTGGTCGACGCCCTAAAATATAAGGCTACATGGTATTAATACAGAACAAGAGAAAATGGGATTGGGAAACGATCGTAGCCTCGTCAATTTCCCAACCAACGAACCATCAGTTTCTCAATCCTTGAATCACCCTCCATTCTTCTTCTTCTTCCCGCACGGTGGCCCTGCTTTCACCGGTGCCCACTCGGAGTTGATACAATCGACGCCAGCGATCGAACGAAGAGAAAAATGTGTGAACGCGATGAGTGGTTATCGCACGCCACTTGTATGCTTCCTGTCCCTAACCCTAACCCAACCCCTAGCCAGGCGACCCCTCCCTACAAGAGACAGCAAAATCAATGGGCGCGCCCCCCGTTTGTCTTCCCTCACTGATGAGAGCAGCTGAGCGGGCAGCGGATATGCGGCCATGGCGCCGTGAATGCCATGTGGAGGGTGCAACGCGGCTGCATGGCCAGCGTGGGCGTGGAGACCTTTTCCGTGACCGAGTCCAACCGGCGAAACGAAGCTGCAGCACAGCTCTTCCAACCGATTTCTCTCACGCCTTCATTGCGCCATTAACTACGCCTCACCACCTCAACTACTCACTCGCTCACTCACTCCCCGCTCCCCCACTTAAACCCCCCTCCGGCCTCCCCTCATCCCCGTCCCTCCCACCGCGCACCGGTGCCGTTGCCAGCCTAGCCAGCAGCCTTCCACGACCTTCTTACCTAGATCCGCAACGTGCCGGAGAAGATCGACCGGACCGCGCTCGCGCTTGGCCTTTGCTGATCGGCGATGGAGATGCAGCTCGCGGCCGTGCTCGCCACGCTCGCTCTCGGCGGCGCGCTCGTCGTGCTCTTCTTCGGCAAGTGGTGGCAGCCGCTGGCCGACGGCGACAAGCGCGTCAAGGAGCTCGACGACGCCGTCGAGGCCCTGCTGCAGCTGCGGGCCGACGTGCTCAGGCAGCTGGACGGCGCGCCGGAGCCGGAGCAGCCGCGCGCGTGGCTGCGGCGCGTGCAGGACGCGCAGGACGAGGTGGCGTCCGTCAAGGCGCGGCACGACGCGGGGCAGCTCTACGTCGTCCGCCTCCTGCACTACTTCCTCACCACGGGCCCCGTCGCCGGGCTGGCCGAGAAGCAGCTCAAGATCGTGCGCGCCATCCAGGAGCAGGGCGCGGCGCTGCTGGAAGCCGCGCTGGCCGCGCCGCAGGCGCCGCCGCCGCTGCTCCTCCAGCCCGAGGAGCTGGAGCTCCCGCCCGAGACGGGGTCCGCCAGGCCCTACCTCAACGAGGCGCTCCGCTTCCTCGGCGACTGCGACGCGGCGCTCGGCGTCTGGGGCGCCGGCGGCGTGGGCAAGACCACGGTGCTGAGGCGGGTGCGCGACGTGTGCGGCCGCGTCGCGCCATTCTTCGACCACGTCCTCCTGCTGGCGGCCTCCAGGGACTGCACGGTGGCGAAACTCCAGAAGGAGGTCGTGGCCGTGCTCGGCCTCCGCGACGCGCCAACCGAGCAGGCGCAGGCCGCCGGGATCCTGAGCTTCCTGAGGGACAAGAGCTTCCTGCTCCTGCTGGACGGCGTGTGGGAGCGGCTGGACCTGGAGAGGGTCGGCATCCCGCAGCCCTTGGGGGTGGTGGCCGGCCGGGTGAGGAAGGTGGTCGTGGCGTCCAGGAGCGAGGCGGTGTGCGCGGACATGGGCTGCCGCAAGAAGATCAAGATGGAGAGCTTGAACGAAGACGATGCGTGGAGCCTGTTCGAAGCGAACGCCGGCGAGGAGGCCATCCGCGGCGACGCCCAAATTTCCACACTTGCAAGACAGGTAATCAGTCACTCGATCCATCTTTGCCTACTTTGGAAAACTCGGATTTGCTCTCTTTTTTTTCTGTCTGTTAGCGGCTTTCTCCTGAAACAGCAGTGCAGATTTTGTGGTCATGGACGTGGGGCACGCACACTCGTTTGATTTGAGAAATTCAAAAAGGCAGTTTAAAATGTCCTGAAATTTTCAAACAAAATTTCGATGAAAAATTGTCAGATGAAGAGTTAGTTGTGAATTTTGACCAAAATGTACAGATCCATACTTTATACACCAATTTATCGATGTGCGTCATGCTTTCCCTCCACTTTATCAACCAATAGTGATGCTGGTTCTAAGTTAGAAATTCACCCCAAAAGGAATAACATGAACAGACCTTATCCAACGGATTTCGGTGTTGTTAGCTAGCTTTATTACTTTGAAATATTAGTTATATGAATCCATTTTGATAATACCTTGAGAATTACTTGGTGGCGAACGAGCTTATTCCCGATAGGGATTACTCAAGGATTAGTATACAAATTCCCCAACAATCAACATGAAAATATGTAGAAGCTTGATAAGGGCGCGTGCACACATTTTATTTTCCAACAAAGTAATAATGCTCCAAAACACATTGCCATCTTCATTGCAAAGTCTTGGCTCCAAAAGACCTCCAAAGAAACACATCCAAAAGTCAAGAACTCCCAAGGAAGGAACAAAGGAATTCATCACCCGACCCTTGTGTGTTAGGCAGAGGGGAACTGGCTGAAGTTATGGAGGTTGTTTAGATTGCGTCTGCACCAGCCCTACCAAACATGGCCGCGCATTAGTGACAGAGGAATTTCCTCCGTCACCAAGGGATCAACAGCATGCCAACACAAAATTGGTTGTTGTCCAAATGTATCTCCAACCTATCGGTAGCAGAAAACCAACTTGTGGTTGGATGGTTAGGACGGCACCAAGGATCAAACCCCAGGTTAGCCAATAATTTGGTAGGGCGGCTCCTGGGCTATCATGTTAGCAAATAATTTGGTAGGGCGGCTCCTGGGCTATCGTTGAATGTACCAAGCACTAGTGTACGATGAATATGATTACAAGATAATCAGATAGCACGAACAAAAATATCAGATACAAATGGAATCCATATCTGAGCTGGAGTGACTGTATGACTTAGCTCTTATCATAAGCTCTGAATTTGCATCAAGAATGGCGATTGCACCTCTAGCTGCGAGGTTATGCCAAGGAACGGCATGGGCCGAGGTTTCGGATTTGCCTTTGGTGTTTAAGAAGTTCTCAGAACATATATGATATTTCATGGATATTGCTGGTGCGAGTAGAAAAAGATGATGTGTGGGTGGCTAAGATAAAACTATTCTATGACTCCCGAATGACAATTGTAGTGACACAATCTACAAAATCGTGACCTTGTCAATCGTTCTGCACCTTGCTAAATACTACATGTAATTTCTTGCGTCTGAGATGTTCAGATGAGCATTTGATTTCTTCATAAACATTTTTACTTAAATCTCTAATAGCTTTGCTCTACTGCTAAACAGGTGGCTGCAGAATGCAAGGGCCTGCCTCTCTTCCTCGCCACTGTCGGCCGTGCCATGTCCAACAAACGTACAGCAGAGGAGTGGGGCGATGCACTCGACAAGCTCAAGACGCCGCAGCTCACGAGCACCGCGCCCGGCCAGGACAAGCACGCGCACGCTCTCGTCAAGTTCTGCTTCGACAGCCTCGAGAGCGACACGGTGAGGGAGTGCCTCCTGACCTGCGCGCTCTGGCCGGAGGACCACAACATCTCCAGGGACGAGCTCGTGCAGTGCTGGGTCGGCCTGGGCCTCCTCCCCAAGTACGACGACGTCGACGAGTCGCTCCGGTTCGGGCACACGGTAGTCACCATCCTGGAGGCCGCGCGCCTCCTGGAGCAGGGCGACAACCACCGGCACAACATGTGCCCGTCCGACACGCACGTCCGGCTCCACGACGCCGTCCGCGACGCGGCGCTCCAGCTCGCGCCCGGCAAGTGGCTGGTCCGCGCGGGCGTCGGGCTCCGGGAGCCGCCCCGCGACGAGGCGCTGTGGCGCGACGCGGAGCGCGTCTCGCTGATGCACAACGCCATCGAGGAGGCCCCCGCCAAGGCCGGCGGCGCGCTCTCGGACGCGCAGCCGGCGTCGCTGATGCTGCAGTGCAACCGCGCCCTGCCGCGGAGGATGCTGCAGGCGATCCAGCAGTTCACCAGGCTGACGTACCTGGACCTGGAGGACACCGGCATACTGGACGCGTTCCCGATGGAGATCTGCTGCCTCGTCAACCTGGAGTTCCTCAACCTGTCCAGGAACAGGATCCTGTCGCTGCCCATGGAGCTGGGCAACCTGAGCCGGCTCAAGTACCTCCACCTGCGCGACAACTACTACATCCAGATCACGGTGCCTCCGGGCCTGATCTCGCGGCTCGCGAGGCTGCAGGTGCTGGACCTGTTCACCGCGAGCATCGTCTCCGTCGCGGACGACTACGTGGCGCCGGTCATCGACGACCTCGAGAGCAGCGGCGCGCGCATGCCGTGGCTCGGCATCTGGATGGACAACACCGGCGACGCGCGGAGGCTGGCGCGCCTGGCGCCGGGCGTGCGCGCCCGGTCGATCCACCTGCGGAAGCTGGACGGGGCGCGGACCCTGGAGCTGCTGTCGGCGCAGCACGCGGCGGAGCTGGGGGGCGTGCAGGAGGGCCTGCGGGAGCTGGCGGTGTACTCGTCCGACATCGAGGAGATCGTGGCGGACGCGCACGCGCCGAGGCTGGAGGTGGTCAAGTTCGGGTTCCTCGCGAGGCTCCGCGTCATGGAGTGGTCCCACGGCGCGGCGTCCAACCTCCGGGAGGTGGCCATCGGCGCGTGCCACGCGCTGACGCACATGACCTGGGTGCAGCACCTCCCGTGCCTCGAGTCGCTCAACCTCAGCGGCTGCAACGGGATGACGAGGCTGGTCGGCGGCGCCGCGGAGGGGGGCAGCGAGGCGGAGGAGGTGGTGACGTTCCCGCGGCTGAGGCTGCTGGCGCTGCTGGGGCTGCCGAGGCTGGAGGACATCCGCGGCGGCGGCGGGGAGTGCGCGTTCCCGGAGCTGCGGAGGCTGCAGACCAGGGGGTGCTCGCGGCTGAGGCGCATACCGATGCGGCCGGTGGCCGGCGGGCAGGGCAGGGTGAGGGTGGAGGGCGACAAGCACTGGTGGAACGGGCTGCAGTGGGCGAGCGACGACGTCAAGGCCTGCTTCGTCCCGGTGCTGCTCTGAGCCTCTCGCGCGCGCTCACCGAATTGGAGTTTTGGCGCGTCCTTGGCCTGTTTGATGGTGGGTGATAAATAAGTCTGGGTGGTACCCCGGTAGCCGGTAGGATGGCCAGGAACAACGAACAAAGCATACATGTAATTTTTTGGAGTTTATTTTGAGAAGACAAGGAGATTGGTTGGGGCTTTCTTTTCTTAGTTTTGGTTTTCTTGTATTCCGCTATCAATCAATTGAAGTAAAGAATCAATACTACTGTATGTTGGCAGTAGTAGCCTCACGGCTGATGTGTATGCATTTTCTTTTCTTCTAAAACCTGTCCTGGCATGTCTTTCTTTTCTTTTCAAAAAGCTAGCACAATGGCCTTTGGCAAATGAGAGGGATAATGTCATATTTGAGTGAAACTTGCTCCTAGTTGCACAATAATATATTTAATTTTCCAGAGGTATTAGGACTGGAATATCATAAAAAAAAAACTAGCGATGGACAGGGAGGTGTGGAAGTTAGATGTCCACGTGTTAGAGCAATAAGTTAGTTTTGAGATCTTGTGGTTTTCAAGTATATCCTACCCTAACTTATTTGAAACAGTTGTTATTGTTGTTGTTGTTGTTGTTGAAAATGTGTAGAACTGGTTCCTATCTTACAATGGAAATCAATTCCAACGAACCAAAGGGGTTCAGAGATTTTTTTTTTTCTTACCTTATACAATTCCTATAAATATCCTACAAACCGAAGGAGGCTAGGTGGTGGCCTAACTCCTTGTTTTTTTTCTCCTTGGCTTCGTGACAATGCACGGGACTTGTGCCAATGACCCTAACATCCAGTTTACGAAGAACTTAAGATGCTTTAAGAAAACGAGAGTACCACATTGGAAACTGCCAAAATGCTAACTATATGAAACCTTATGTAAAACATTATTACATCCAATATGTGAGTATATGGGATATACTAACTTCTTATATGAGACGGAGGGAGTATATCACTTCAGATTCCAAACAAAGAATGTCACGCACACACATATTTCCCTACTTAGAATCAAAATCATGCATACAGTAAACACGCAACTTCGTAACCGCATGCCCGCATCACAACCCCGGGGTAAAAAATTAGATCTCCTCTCAGTGGTATTACATGATTTCAATAATTTCCTGTACAAAATGTCCTGGAATATCGAGAGTACAAAAGCCTTGGTTTTGTACTTCGGTACCACAAATAAGAACATTTGCCACAACATTTTCTATGCACACTTTAATCAAACTAAAAGCTAACCTCACAACTCACGACCGCACAACAAAAAAGAACAATCAACAAATTTAGAACCTTTTGAAAGGAAATGTGCTCCGGCCCTTCTGGCATTGCACACGTACTCCGTAACATTTGGCAACGGTAGAACACGCCCCAGTTATTTTCACCGATAACTGTGCTGCCTTTTCTTGGTTAGCCCCAGACAAATTATTCCACGATGTTCCACGCAGGTCTCCATGCTGCAAAGTGACCTCTACCGTCTGTCCAGGGCAGATTATACCAGCTGCTGGAGAAACCTGTGTTGAAGACATGTTTCACTCAGTGCTCAAGCATTAAGCTCGGTGTTGAATAAGCATCAATAAGCAGAACCATCTTACAGTAATTAGACTGTTCTAAAATGAAGTGAACCGATACAAGGAGAGTCAGAACAAGGCATTAACCCAACCTTGAGCCAAGTAGGGAAACCAGCAGAATCTGAGCCAGAGGAACTTGGTGCTTGGCCAGTTATCTCAAAACAAGCCCTGTCTTCTGGACTTCTGTTTTGTAGCTTCAAAACATAGGGAGTTTGGTCTTGCAGAATGATGTCATTGGTGCTCACATTTGCTTCAGGGAATGCTTTTAGCCCCTGAAGCAAGTGCAAACCTTTCTTATTCGAACTCATTATCTCCCCATATTTCTGCCTCATTGTCTGTTTGTCGACACGTGCAACATCCAAATTGAACAGGCATTTTACAGGTTTGTGATCACTGTCCGTTGCTTCCATGCAAGAGTCATACCTTGAAATATAGAACAATACAGTTCCATAAGGTTTCTATCTACTAACAGAAAAATGGATGCTAGGTACACAGGACAAAAAGACTACTACAAATAAAACCTGATTTCGGAAATAAAAAATATTGTATAGTTCAAACCATCTGTCTGATTGGACATCTGTTTTCACCACTGATTTCGTAAAGACAAGTGCTTTAAAATAAGATCTCAGTTGACTATGTTTCGAGAAACCTATTTGGACTCTTTTGTTGCCAGGCAGTAATGCATTAGTTGCCACCCTATTTTGTAACAAGTCACCACATGGCAACTTTAGACTAATCCAGTGGCAACTTTATAAATTGTCAGGTGGTAACATCGAAACATACCAACATGGGGTCTGGTTTTTGAGCTCTCGTCAAAACAAAGCCAACGGTGAAGACAGATCATAAACCGGCTTTATATTTAAAAGTTAGAATGTTTTAACTTTCAAGTTACATGCATGCAAATAGCAAAATGAGAGATGGACTGGTGGAGGAAACATCGTGCTCTAGGACAATCGAGCACATGTTCGCGCGTTATTTGTGCCCTACTAATATCTTTATCCAGTGAGATAATCAAACAACAAATGACTTACAGTGATACTGAACAAACCACAGGACAATCCAAAGAACACTCAGTTCCTGAACTAGCTCGGCTGTCACGGTATAGAACTCGGTCACACCAGGCAGGAATGCGTTTCTTCTCACTACAATCATACCCTACAATAAGAGAAAAGTTTGTTCAAACGAAGTGTTCAGAAATCAGGAGTTCAGGAGTATTATCAACTCATAAGGATCAAATTGGTACCATATGAAACATTATTGCTGTGATAAGCACACACTAATATAACTAGAGGTTTGCCATGGTACACCCCCCAAAGAGTGTACTACTTTTGATGCAGATCAATGATACACCAGTGGCTTGGTTATACATTCACTCCCTAACCAAGTGAGCTAGCCTCACTTCTTATCTTTACATCAACTTCCTCCGGTTGTTACCAGATTACAGTCTCATACCCTTCTAGAAATTTTACTTTAGCATTCTCATTCATCTACATTTAGTTCTAGATACATCTCTTTTTATCCATTTTGATGACAAGTATTTAGTTCTAGATACATCTCTTTTTATCCATTTTGATGACAAGTATTTTCAGACGGAGGGAGTACATGTTATATAAAGTTAGTACATAAAGTTGTCTACAACGTCGCAAAAGGAAATCCTCTCCATGCAAATCAGCACCTCTAACCATGAAGACTGGATGCACAAAAAAATAAGGATACCATGTAATCTTCTATTGAACGAAAATGCATTTTCAAAGTTTTTTAGAGAAGGGCAGGGTGGGGGTTACTGAAGCAGGCCTCACGCAACTATCATCAGAATAACTATACCTGATAAGCCAGCTTTGTGTTTCTCAAATTTGTAAGTAGGTGGGAATTGGAAGTCTCCTTCACGTAATCCCTGGAAGACTCTCCCGGATCTCATTTCTGCTCGCAGCTGGTCATTCTTCCTCAGCCAGTCAAAGCGTCTCCGGGAAACCAGCCCCATCGCCTCTTCATACGAAATATCGTAAAGCCGGTAATTGAAGTCACCAAGAAAGACAATCATGTCCGTATCTGACAACTCAGGCATTCTTGATCCCTATCATAGCAACATTTTGGTAATGTTTACAATCTCAGATAATGGATCTAGAAACAACTCTATCCACTGCAAAATTAAAATGAAGGGAAGCAACAACATACATTTGCTTGAAAAAGCTGACCGGCAGAACCAGAAACTGCAACATGAAAAGAAGTTGAGTAACAGTGTGTAAGATTAAGAAGTTCTGAATTCTTGGCACGATTCTTCATTGTGATTAGCAAGGTTGGCCAGACATTTACAAATTTGAACGCCATCATGCAGA
Organism: Triticum urartu; assembly: GCF_003073215.2. Taxonomy (NCBI): domain Eukaryota; kingdom Viridiplantae; phylum Streptophyta; class Magnoliopsida; order Poales; family Poaceae; genus Triticum; species Triticum urartu. The sequence continues at coordinate 497,013,792 of NC_053025.1, read as the reverse complement.
AAAATTAACAAGAAGATTGAACAATTACTTGATGTTGTCAATAATCCACTTGAAGGGGTGGCAAAGGTCATTGTTCTAAAGACATGGTCAAAGTCTTCATTTCGCCGGCTCACAGCTTCCATATGTGCAGCGAAATGACAATTTACAAAGCAAATGCTTCTATCATGTATTCTCATCCTCAATCCGACTGCTCCCTGAGACAGTGAAGTACATTACAAAATGTTAGTAAACTAAGCTGAACTAAAATGAAGCCATAATGCTGCTTCTATACTCCCCCACAACTAAATGACGCGAATATTTAAGCAAAATTGTGCCATGCCTACTCAGCATCCCGTAATAACTGCCCAAAGGCAGCCATGCCCAACCAGGAAGCATGAGCAATGTGCACAGTCCTGTCCAGGAGGGATACATCACAGTAGGAGGATATATGACTCGCTTTGGTTACAGTTAAGTTTACATCAGGTATCGCAAGATTATATCCCTAGTTTTAGTTAATTGCATCTGTTAGAAGTAGAGATGAAATCAGTGTGCTAATAGGGCTGCCTCATCTCTATATAAGGTGCCTATAAGTACTCTCCATACCCCTATCATCTCTTCTACACAGATCTTGTTACACCTGCATGTAGAGGACCTCGGCCTCGGCCTTCTTCCATCACTGAAAAGCTATGCTCATGACAATTTGGTAACAGGCGCAGCCCCTGATACAGCCGTGGCAGCTCCTTGTCAGATCAAGGTATGGATGGCAGCGACAATCTCGCTAGCCAGATGGCTGCTATCGGAGAGGCTGAATCAGACTAACAGATCAATACCAAGATCAGCAGGGTGGATCAGCAGCAGTCCACACAGCTGCTATTAACTGAATAGAAGGCACATGCCGAGATCACCGTAGTGGTGTCCTCTCACTCAAAACTTGTTCCCCTGGGGGCATCCTGGCAGATCCGAAAGCTGTGCATGGCTTCTCTCTGATAACAGCCACTGCTGCCACCTCCATAGAACACACTGCAGACTGGACACCGCATCTACAAGTACTTCTCAACGTTTGATGGCAAGGAAGATTGTTACCCTAGCTGAACTGCTACAAACAACCTTTAGGAGATGATGGACAGGAAGGTATGGCTAGTGTCCTATCACGTGACAGGGGCTGCACAAACATGGTAGCACCACATGGATTGACATGACAGTGTCCAAACTGGAAGCACTTCACCTAGCTTTTCAACACCAGTTTCAGGCCGTCCCTACTAGCAATTCCCTCATGGCATTGGTGTCTCTATGACGAAGTGGCTCGCTGTGTCAGTTCCAGGAGCAATTTCTGACACTGCTACACAGCAGATCCTCTGACAGAAAAGAAGCAGATCCAACTCTTCATCAGATCACAGGAGCCGCTGTGAACAGATATCGAGGTACAAGCACCAGAACTTTAGAAATGGTCATAAGGCTGCCGTACATGTCAACCTGATTGCCAAGCCTGCTGCAGCGGGCTCCCGTCTGGTAAGCAATAGTCATCGAAAAACAACCCGCTGCCAAGCTGGGCAATTCGCCTGTCATGGGAGGTGCAGAAACTACAATCACTGCACCACATGCTATGGTCCACAACTGCACCGTGAATTTCGTGCCAGCACGCGGCGGGGGCCAATCCAGCGCAAAGGCTTAAGCGTCCCAATGGTCAACAGCAAGTAAATGGCTTGCACCAGCCTTTATATTAGCACCCTAATCTCTTCATCATCGTGAAGCAATCGCCACGATCTCTATGTGATCCCATTAGGCGGGTTTGACATGGTATAGGGAACACATAGTTCACAGCAAGATTTTGGGGCTTCACGCCTAATATCTAGATCAAGTTGTATTTACACAACAAAGGAGTTGGGCATATATAACAACCAGCAGAGAACGTTCACTTAAATCAAACACTACTTAAAAATAAATGGCTGATGAAGTATGATGGCAAAATGGTGAGCTGAAATAAAAACTATATTGACATTTGACATCAAGTCACAAACAACATGTCTAAGTTACCTGCTATGAATAAGAAATAATATATTAATAGGACAACAAAAGTACCTTGTTGCCAAAAAGAATACATTAACAAGACAACAAAAGTACCTTGTTGCCAATAGCGCGTCCTAATCCACATGCTACTGCAGCATTGTCGATATCACTGACAAAATGCTTCAGATTTGTTCTTACCCTGAGGAAAGAAAAAACTCAATAACTTCTACAATTACGAAGAAAAAAAAAACAGAAGGATAAATACCGAAAAATAGTCCTAGACAGATTACCATACAGCAGTAAGTAACCCAGCCATCTGCCTTGAACCAACACGCTCAAAAGAGTGGCCTTTCAAGATTTGCCCAATTGCATCCAACCACCACTCCCCGTTTGGGCTTCCCTCTAGCCCTACCTAAAGCCAGTGGAAAATATATCAGGATTACAGCTAGCAAAAAATAGCATATATTTTTTCTATATTTATGTTTATTAATATTCTAAAAAATTAACATGAGAATTAACTCTTAACAGGTACTCCCTCCGTTCCAAAATATACGGCATATAGATTTTCAGAAGTCAAGCTTTGCAAAGTTTATAGAGAAAAATATCTACATCTACAATACCAAACAAATATTATCAGATACATCATGAAATATATTTGTATACTGTATTTATTTGGTATTATTGACGTTGATATTTTTCTCTATAAACTTGGTAAATCTTGATGGAAGTTACTTTTTGGCACACACAAAACACTATATTTTGGAACAGATGGAGTGGTAAACAAGCCACCTTGTCCCAGTGGCTTTGTGGCACAGGGCTTGCATGCCTCCAATTGAAAGCAAGTCATTTGATATAGAATAGCAGCTCATAAAATAGGATTGCGAGTAAATTTTTATTCAAGCTCAAAAGATTGCACAACAAGGCAATATATTCAACTATTCATGCCACAGTTACCCGCAAAGAAAAAAAACTATTCATGCCACAGAAATTGCCAACTAACCAGTTGATCACAAAATGCTCCAACATTCTGGTTTTGTGCACGTTACAACAATCTGACTAGCCCTCAGTAACACAGCACATATCATGATAATAGATAATTATGTGTAACAACAATGATGTAATAAACGACGAAAACCTAAATTTTTTAACTCATCGTTTTTACCGTTTCTTTAGCTGCCGACATTGCAAGAAAACCAGCGCCCATCTCCACCTCTTGCAGTCCAACTACTACTACCCCAACCTCTTGAGTTGGGAATTTCAGCCAAGCTCTTAGTGACTCATAAGATGCTTTTTCTTGCCCAACATTCCAAGAACATACTAACACCTTCATGTATTCAATGTTTTTGTATGATGTCTCTTTCTCCGTCAATTCAGAACGCAAAATGCTGTCAGCAGGCCCTGGAGATGATAAATTCCATCCACGGACTCCCCCATGACCAGCTAATGTAAATATATATGAACTTCCGACAGCCATACTCAGAATTGGACTACTATGTGCAATCCAGCCCCCCAGCAAGTTGCCATCCAGGTCCAAGAGCTGGATGTTGCCATCCATGTACCCCACCCACAATCTTGTGCCAAAGTTGAAAATACTTTGAACAGAAGATGAATGATGCTGAAACTCTTGCAAACGATTACCACTACCATCCCATTGAGCAACTGAGCCATTTGCAGATCCTGTCCAGATCATCCCATCCATTGACATTACTAATGCTTCTGTTCTTCGAGTATCATCTCCAAATCCTGCTTTAGCAGCAACTCGCCGAACTGCATCAGCTGCTCCCATCAAAGCATTCCGTGATCTCTGGAAAAAATTAACAGGACTACGAGCTTTCTCTTTCTTCGGAGAGGAGAAAAGGTTTTGTTTTGTTTCATAGCCATATGGATCCTGAGCAGATAAGACGTCAAAACGAGTATCAACTTGGCCATCCACATTTACCACTTTCAGGAGCTCCTTGGTGCGAGAATCCCTATACGGCAAAATAGGGAACAAGAATAAACACAAATATACGAACAGCTGGACTAGTGTAAGCAAAATGCAACAGTAACAGGTGAATGGACACATGAAGTGTACCAGAGTGCAAATGAGAGGTAACCAGCACTCCATACTTTCGATCTGGAATTGTCAGACAATAGAAGTTTTACATCTACGGAAGGTAAGGGGCAGGCCCCTCCGTCGCTGACCATGGTCCAAAGGTCAATGAATGATCTTTCAACTAAAAGGGAGGCCTTACACTTTTCTTCTCGTTCTAAAGCAAGAGATTTCTCAATTGCTTCTCCATTCCATACTTTAATTATTCCACCTTCAGATCCAGACCATAAATCACCTATGATTGATGCAAACAAGATCAGAATTGAACTAGTCCAACTGCAGTTAGCTTGTTCAACAATATGAATTCTAACTGCTGAAAATAGTATAGCTATGAAGAAGAATCATAAAGTTGCAAGCAGCAAGCCACCATCTTAAACATATAGGGTGTGTTCAGTTGCTGTCATCAGGTGGAACGTCATGGGTCCGTCCGGTTCCTATAGCCCATTTCCATGTTTAGTTACTCGAACGGACCGGAACCCACCAATCCCAAAAAACGGAATATTCGCACTATATGCGGAACCGAGGGATACCTCCGATTCGGGCGGACGACAAGGAACGAGCCCCTCGCACGCACCCAGCCCTATCCTCTCGCGACTCCCTCTCTCAGCGCCGCCAACCCTCCCGCGTCGCCCCCACATCTCGATCTGCCCCCTCTCCGGCGCCGCAATCCCTCTCGTCCCCATCGTCTCTCCTCCGTCATGGCGCGCATCAGGATCTTGGCGGCGACCTTCAGCGGGGCGGCAACTGGCGGCGGGGCGGAGGACTGGCAGGGGCGGCCACCTTCAGCGGGGCGGCAACTGGCGGCGCGGCGGCGAACTAGCAGGAGTGGCGACTTGCAGCGGCGAGGCGACTTGCAGCGGGATGGCCGGAGTGCAAGGAACGACCGGTGCGGCTGCTGCGTCTGGTTCTGCTGCTAGCAGTGAAGGGATGGTACGTCTGGTTTTCCTGCTAGCAGCGAATGAGGAGTGAAGGCAGCAATTGGCTGCTAGCAGTGAACTTGGCATGTACAGATGCACTTGTTGCTGGATGATTTGGTATTGTGAACTCATGTATGGCAGTGAACTTGGCATGTATGCATGTATGGATATATTGTTATGTTGTTTGTCTTCGAAATACAAATGAAATACTGCCAAAATTTCAGATTTTATGGGGTTCCATTTTTCATTCCATCTATCCAACCGAACACAAGAACGGAACCAACCCGTTTCGTATTTTTGTTGGTACCAAACACAGGAATGGAACGGACCCGTTCCCATGGAATGGAACCATTCCATTCCGTTCCACTTGGTTCCTCAACTAAACACACCCATAGGCTACCTGAACAACAAATTTCAGCAGCTCATGCTGCGGATCTAATAGTTGCATGCCTTATCTGCCTTGTAGATTTCACTATCAATATTTGGTTGTGTTAAGATGGATGGCAGAGTTTTATTAGCATAGCACAATAAGTATAGGACTTGTTGTTAATCTTCTAGCAATATAGTTCAGGACTTGTTGTTAATCTTCTAGCAATTCGGAAAAAGAAGAATGGAAGCATGTCAGGACAAGTACTGGTACTTCGTTGACCAAAATTAAAATCTCTCCAGAACAGATTGTCCTGGGGATGTTGATACTAGAGGGTGAACTCTGGGAGTTGGTTTGCATGAGTAGTTGCATGCCCACTGCTGCCAATATGCTGCCAGGCCCCTTTTAACAAAAAAGAAACTTCTCGTAAGCTGTTAGCAAGCTAGTCTGCTGTAACTGTGTGAAAACAATTCTGTGAATCTAGTGCAGAAACTAGTGCACTGAACAATGTGTGAAACTGTCTTTGGCAGGTGTACTGTTTGCATGTCTTCGCGAGAAATGAAATATCCCATTTTACAGCAAGCGTAATACAAGTCCATTTGGATCAGACTGACAGGTAATATTTCAGTTGTTGTGAAAATATAATCCCAAGTAAGTCAAATCATAACAAATTTCGTGAATTAACCTACCCCCTCCCAAAGAAAAGTTCAAGGTCGTGGACTCTTGAGTTGCCCTCCACGACCTTGAACTTCTCTGTTTGCATGTCTTATTGGACTCTCGAGTTGCCCTCAACGACCTTGATCACAACGGTGGAGCCATTGCCGAACTTGAAGGTGCCGGGCACCGTCTGGTTCGGCTCCGCACGTCGCCATGTCGCTGTTCATGTGATCCGCCACCCCAGTGTCGAGGTACAAGGCGACGTCAGCATCCTCAGGTGATTGCATCAGGACCACCCACGCGTGCTCCTCGTTAAGGTAGACGCCCTCCTCCCAGTTGCCATGGCAGCGTATTCTGTTGGCGTGGAAGGGGCTGCCGTGACAGCATTTTCTGTTGCCGTGGCAACGATCTGGCCCAAAACCCCTGCCATGGCAGGGATTTCGGACGGCTCAGTGATAAACGTAAGCGACATCTCCTCGATCATCAGCAGCGCAAGACCTTCGTCGTCCACCTGCACGATGTGAGCCTCTTCACATTTCTTCTCTCGACAGTCGCGGGCCCACTAGCCCGCCTTGCCGCAGTAGCGGCATTTGTCATGGTCCGTGTCAGCAGAGTTGCCACCGGCGTTGCTGCTGCCTAGAGGCGCTCTTCCCCTTCAAGTTCCGGCCGCCGCATCCACAGGCATTCCAAATACTATAGGCCATTTTCAGTGCTGGCGGAAGTGGGCTCTGTTTCCTACAAGTTGGTACTTCCTGAGGGCTGCCAGTTGCATCCAACATTTCATGTTAGCTAGCTGAGGAAACACCTAGGTCCCAAAGCAATTCCAAACCCAACTTTACTTTTACTGAATGTTGATGGCCCGATATTGGTGGAACACTGGAACCAGAAGAACTACTGGAGAGCAAGCTCATCCCGCATGTCCATGGCCCGATATTGGTGGAACCAGAAGAACTACTGGAGAGCAGACTCATCCCGCATGTCCAGGGCAACATCGTTATTCCCGTGATTCAGTGGCGCGTCAAAAGGAGGAACATACTGCTGGAAATGGCAACCTGGGAGCACTCCACATTTATCCGGAAGCATTTCAGACTTAAGGGACAGGTCTGAACTTCAGTAGGGGGAATTAGTCATGCGCAAAGCGTTCCCTTTGAATACCTCATCTAACGCCAGCTACTTTATCTGCAACTCACTTACTGTTTCGCGCCCATCTTGATCAACACTATCTTTGATCCAACGTCTCCCGTCAAAAATACTACTTCTGGGATGAACGTGCTGTCAGACAAGCTGCTTTACCATCCCTTGCATTTACCGACTTTTCACTTTACCTACTTTCCAGACTATATAAACAAGGAAGGAAAACCCTAGAAACCATCTTGTTCACTTTGCGTTAAACCCTAGCCGCCTCTGTTCGACGTCCGGCCCCTATTTGCTCTTGTTAAGCTTATCTTAATTAACAATGGAGCAAAGTAGCTACATCTCTGCATATTCTTGTCTCGACCTTGCTTCCATGTTGAATCTCGTAATCAGACCATGATACCTCATGGGAATACAAGTTGCATATTCCTAACAGAAGTGATGTGTTGGAGGCTGCTTGCAGTGGCGTGCAGCACACAGATCCATGGGGCTGGTGATAAAAGTATGTTGTGAAGTCAGAGCTCGAGGCAGATCATGTTGAAGTGGTGGTTGGTCGTGATGTGGGTCAGAGGATAACGGCATCAACACAGGGAGGGCATGGGTTTGGACTTGGATCCATGGGTCTTAGTAGTCTGCTCTCACAGATTAGTAACACTGGGTACTTCTTGATTCATGCAAATTTTAAGTGGGAGAGCATAGAAACAATTCTCTAAACCAATTAGGTGGATAACTTTATTACAGTATACCACATGGAGAGGTCTGCAGTCCTTGTGGCTAGATAGCTGGATGTAGATAACTGATTTCACAGGATACATTGCATTGCTCGGACAGGGCTTTAAGTCGGATAGCTATTTGCTTCAACATTTCTAGATTTAACTGCAATATTTCAGGTAAAAGATAAACTACAGCAGTGTTGGGCATCATAGACCCTACTATATTCTACAATAAACTAAGCTATTCAGAGTCCCTTCTATGTTGATAAATTAATAAACTGTGTGTTCCTGCTCATATTTTCGACTACCTTGAATAGATATGTTTCAGCCACTGGTTTACAGATGGTGATAGTGTAAGCACGAATGTCATTAACCACGGTGATCAATTGCAATGTACAATGTCAGAAAGTTGCATGAAAATCATACTGATTGACATGAAACTGAGCCAAGGGGAATTACCATAGGGAGAGATGGCCATCGCAAATACTGGTCCACGGTGTGCATCCCACCCAATGCGCTCCCCGGCCTCCGGACCTGGGTCAGCACCCCAACCCATGATCCGCCCGTTGGTGTGCCCGCTCCACACCAAACCGCGGCCGGGATCAGCCACGAGGCAGATTGCAGGCGGTGTCTTGCGCGACTCCCGAAAGGGCGCGCTCGCCTCGTCTCCCCACCGCCGCGGAGGCGTGGGTGATCGGAAGGCATCCGCGAGGTCCCAAACCCTGACGCCAGCCTCGCCCGCCGCCCAGAGGTGAGTGGAGGTCCCGGCACCAGGAGCAGCACAGCAGGCGAGAGCACAGAGGGCGATGCCAGACTGTGACTCCCTCGATGGCCTCGGGCGCAGCTCCAGCGGGGGCGGGCGGTCCGCGCGCACCGCGGCGCGAGGGGGAGGGCGGTGGACGCGGGATTGGGATGCGGAAGCGGCGAACTCCGAGAGCGAGTTGGAATGGTGGGGGCCCGTGGGCGGAGGGCAGACGTCGGCTGCCGCGGGGAGAGAAGCGGCCGAGAAGGCCGGGAGGGAGTGGCTGGGGTGGATGGGCTGAGGGGCAATAGCGCGGTGGAGGGAACCGGAGAAGGAAGCGGAGGCGGATGCAGGAGGGATGGAGGTGACCGGGAGGGATGCTGAGCGGAGAGCCGATGCAGCGGGAGGGGAGGTGGAAGGGATGGGAGCAGGGGCTGGTGGAGGGGTAGGGGGCGAGATGGAGGCGGAGAGGAAGAAGTCGTCGGGGACGTCGTCCCACGGGGATGAGACGGCGGCGGCGGGTGTCGCGGTATCGCCGGGATCCGCCATTGCGGAGATCGGGGGCGACAGCCTGACAAGTAGGTGAGGGAGAAAGGACTTGCGCGGACGCGGCTTGACTCCCCTGGACGTGCTCCCATGTCCCATCCGTGCTCCCGCCCGCTCATTCTTCATCCCACGGTTCTCCTCCCACGTCTTTTTTTTCCAGCCAAAAGAAACACACACACACACACAAATCCTTGCTAGCATAGCACGCTTTGAGTTTATTATGACCGCATAGCCCACAATTTTCAACGTTGACATCAAAAGTCAGGTCACACGATCATCGTTGTCATTCAATCTGATGTGCAACTTTGTCGACGTGGTTCATTGGAAACCCTAGTCTTCTGCGTGTACTCGTCTGCTCTGAGCTCTCCTTCTGTCGTCGGCTGCCTCCGAGTCCGTTGCGAACTATGCCATATCATGGCCTTATCTGGTTGAATCACTGCCGCCGCGTGAGATTATTATTATGTTTTCGCTGGAATCTCGCGTACACCGAATCGATCTGTGCAGGCAAGATTCTGCTGCAACTCATGTACCCACGTCAGCCCACTATCTGCAAAATTTACTTTGATTATCAGTAAGTTTAGCCAATGCAGAATATAAATATGAGACGAATCATCGTGAGATACACAAGCTATATGGTGCCTGCTAGGTTAACGATCAAAATAGACCACAGATAAAGAAGCAGGGTTCGGGATAAATGAATACACAAGTGACGAGAATGTATTTCGATGTTCACTTCCTTGGAGAGAACCAAGTTACTGTTGGAGAGATGAATGTTACCACAAAGTCACACCAACACCACAAAAGATCAACATGTTCTCTTTAAGGTATCATCACCAAGGCGATTCCCAGAAACCTGGAGGCGGCCTTCAAACCTTCACAGACGATGAGGAAATCACAACTCAATTTCTCACTGAGGACTCCTACTGCCTAAGAGTCTCCAACCTCAAAAAATAACAAGATTCGCCAAGGAAACAACATGGGGAATCAATGTTTTCTTAGGTTGAAGTGTGGATCGGGAACTTCCCTCTCACTTCCCAAAATATTAAGAAGTTTGAGTGGAAGCGGAGGGAGATCTTCAAGAAAGTCAAGCTAGAACAATGGAGAAGATAGAATGGAGTCGTCACCTTTCTTCGCGCGGAAGGAGGCTATTTATAGCCAACCCCCAAATCCAATCGTCATCATACATTTTCTGCGTGGCCCTGAAGTTCCACCCCCCCCCTAAAGTTTCGGCAAAGTTCCTAGTAGGTTTCGAGTTCTACATAAGGTTAGCAATTCCCCGAAGCTGCCCGGACTCTACACTGCAAGTTTTGGAACAGTTTTGAGGAAGGTTTTGGGGTTTGCCAGAAGGTTTGCAACAAATTGCAAACCTTTTGAGTTTCATGGAACCACGCGCGGACCCTACCCCTGGAGTATCGGGGGCCAGAAGTTTTGGGTATGTTTGTCAGGGCATTTTTTATGTTTACGTGCAGTTGATTCCCGCGGTATCTCAAGGTGCATCCCCGCGGTATCTTAACGATTAACCGTTTGTGATGAGCTGCCCATCATACACGTTCTATAATAGTGAAATGTTTGTGATGGGTCGCGCATCGTTAACGTAGCACCACAGAATACCGACTACGATGGCAATGCGAGCAGAAACGAGTAGGAGTACTGTAGGGGCCCTGTCCCCGACGGTTTCTGGGTCATGTGGGAAGGACCCCCTATCACCCACACTCACTTGGCGACGGTTCCAAATGTCGTCGCAAAAAGGGGTTAAAAACATTTGTTTGGGACCGACGCGCACCAGTGATAATATCATCTGGTATATGTGAACTGATCCTTTGCAATCGTGGTTCCGACCATATTTTCTCCCTGATTCCATTTTTCAGGCAAGTGAAAACACTTGTCTTCTGCAGATTAATACATCTCCGCAACCCCTATGTCGATCTTCCTTCGTGTAATACCCTCCAGTATCTCGAGAATATCAAAGAACTGTGTTGCTTCCTATGAGTCTTCATCTAGTATTGCTTCTCACCGATTCCAGATTTCCCCCGGGTTCTGAGTTATTTCACTCGAGAACACCGATAAGTGAATCGATTCCGCACTCCGATTAAATAACTCTAAGTATTTTTTGTTGCTTGTGAGTTTAATAATCCTTCAAGTCATTCCTAGCCTGATCAGTTATATCAATATCGTGCAACTTTTTAGCTGTGTGCTACCTGTTCCTTCTTCCCGGAGCACAAATTTCGACGGTGTTCGTGTTTTGTGTTATACCTGGAGATCCTTGCTATCCAGCAATTGTTCTTCTTTACCTTGGAGTATTACCATCTTTTATGTCAAGAATGTCGTGAGAATTTCACCACCTCTTATGAATTCTTGGTACAAGTGATACTTCTTGCCATTTCCGTTCATTCCTTGGTCCTCGTGTTGTTTCTAACCAGAAAACCGACGATTGAACTATGATGTGCGAATTCAAAAGTTCTAGCAACCCTATTGCTTTGAAGTTAATGGTCAACATTACATTCTTAGGCCATTGGTTATCGAATCACCATTCTAACATTGATCGTACTACCTAAGCCCATATTTCGGGTGCCCTTTTTAACCAATGTTTAATTGTGTATGTTTTCCTCGAGCATACCTCATTATATCATTTGATCCGACAAATGTTATCTCCTTGTTCACATAATTGTGGAAATCCATCTTTTGGAAATCCCAATGAATTGTCGCTGAGATCATCAGCCACCTCCTCATCCTCTCATTTGTTTAATGATGAACTCTTGTTTAGAAACTCACTTCCACAGTTCATCTTCCGAGAATCTTACAATGTCATCTCGTCAATTTGTGTCGCACCTTTTTCTTCTCAGGCATCCTGAGTCCGAGGTATCTTGACACCAATTAGAACCGAATCTCGGTCAAATATGATGGTTGGAACATTTTCCAAAAGCCATAACATTGGTCTTTGTATAGCCTAGTAAGGTGATGTCATGCCTAGCACCCCTGGCCGGAGAACCTATTGATATAGTTCTCCCCTTTTAGCAAAGTTAACCATTCTTCCATGAGGAAATTGTAAGAATTATTCTGTAAGTTGTTCCTGATGAATCCTTTGAGTATCCAAAGTCTGACCTTGCTTGAAGACCATGTCAATGCTGTCTCGAAGCATGTCTGTGGTTCTCCGATTTTCAACAAGAACATTTTAAGCCCAATGCTAAATGTTTCTTGGTCAATTATCCAAACACCGTTGTATGGGTAATGTCATGAAATTTCTATCCCCTTACCTAAAGGGTTTTCTACATTATATCATAGAGGTTTGTACACTTTACCCGCAAGATTCGATCCCTCTCTTTACATTCTCGCACTTCAGGGTGTTTGAGAACAAGATGACCGAAACATGGTCTTCCAAAGAGTTCCTTTGACCACTGTCCGATGCTCATCCAGTCCTACCGTAGTTCTACATCTGCTAGCACCGTCCCAGCCAGAGTCACCACTAAGGTCAACCAAGCCAGAGCCCATAGTGACTTGCGGTTGCATAGGTAAGCTTCCGGGCATGAAGTATTCTTCCGTCTCTTTGAGCCTGGGTGAAGCTTTTTCCGCAAGATGTCATGGCGCTTCTCCATGCATCCCGGCCATTGATAACCCACAAGTATAGGGGATCGCACAGTTTTCGAGGGTAGAGTATTCAACCCAAATTTATTGATTCGACACAAGGGGAGCCAAAGAATATTCTCAAGTATTAGCAGCTGAGTTGTCAATTCAACCACACCTAGAAACTTAATATCTGCAGCAAAGTGTTTAGTAGCAAAGTAATATGATAGTAGTGGTAACGGTAACAAAAGGTAACAGTGGCAAAAGTAGTGTTTTTGGTATTTTGTAGTGATGATAGCAATAGCAACGGAAAAGTAAATAAGCGAAGAACAATATATGGAAAGCTCGTAGGCAATGGATCGATGATAGAGAATTATGCCGGATGCGGTTCATCATGTAACAATCATAACCTAGGGTGACACAGAACTAGCTCCAATTCATCAATGTAATGTAGGCATGTATTCCGAATATAGTCATACGTGCTTATGGAAAAGAACTTGCATGACATCTTTTGTCCTACCCTCCCGTGGCAGCGGGGTCCTAGCGGAAACTAAGAGATATTAAGGCCTCCTTTTAATAGAGTACCGGACCAAAGCATTAACACATAGGGAATACATGAACTCCTCAAACTACGGTCATCACCGGTAAGTATCCCGATTATTGTCACTTCGGGGTTAACGGATCATAACACATAATAGGTGACTATAGACTTGCAAGATATGATCAAGAACTCTCATATATTGATGAAAACATAATAGGTTCAGATCTGAAATCATGGCACTCGGGCCCTAGTGACAAGCATTAAGCATAGCAAAGTCATAGCAAGATCAATCTCAGAACATAGTGGGTACTAGGGATCAAACCCTAACAAAACTAATTCGATTACATGATAAATCTCATCCAACCCATCACCGTCCAGCAAGCCTACGATGGAATTACTCACGCACGGCGGTGAGCATCATGAAATTGGTGATGGAGGATGGTTGATGATGACGATGGCAACGGATTCCCCTCTCCGGAGCCCCGAACGGACTCCAGATCAGCCCTCCCGAGAGGTTTTAGGTCTTGGCGGTGGCTCTATATCATAAAACACGATGAATCCTTCTCCTTTATTTTTTCTCCCTGAAAGAAAATATATAGAGTTGGAGTCGAGGTCGGAGAAGCTCTAGGGGGCCCACGAGGTAGGGGGCGCGCCCCCACCCTCATGGCTAGGGTGTGCCCCCCTGGTCTTCATCTTTTGCAAGGATTTTTTATTATTTCCGAAAAGACGTTCCGTGAAGTTTCAGGTCATTCCGAGAACTTTTGTTTCTGCACATAAATAACACCATGGTAATTCTGCTAAAAACAACGTCAGTCCGAGTTAGTTCCATTCAAATCATGCAAGTTAGAGTCCAAAACAAGGGCAAAAGTGTTTGGAAAAGTAGATACGACGGAGACGTATCAACTCCCCCAAGCTTATACATTTGCTTGTCCTCAAGCAATTCAGTTGATAAACTGAAAGTGATAAAGAAAACTTTTACAAACTATGTTTGCTCTTGTTGTTGTAAATATGTAAAGCCAGCATTCAAGTTTTCAGCAAAGATTATGAACTAACCATATTCACAATAACGCATAGGTCTCATGTTTACTCATATCAATGGCATAATCAACTAGCGAGCAATAATAATAAATCTCGGATGACAACACTTTCTCAAAACAATCATAATATGATATAACAAGATGGTATCTCGCTAGCCCTTTCTGAGACCGCAAAACATAAATGCAAAGCACCTTTAATGATCAAGGACTGACTAGACATTGTAATTCATGGTAAAAGAGATCCAGTCAAGTCATACTCAATGTAAACTAACAGTAATGAATGCAAATGACAGCGGTGCTCTCCAACTGGTGCTTTTTAATAAGAGGATGATGACTCAACATAAAAGTAAATAGATAGGCCCTTCGTAGAGGGAAGCAGGGATTTGTAGAGGTGCCAGAGCTCGGTTTTGAAATAGAGGTGAATAATATTTTGAGCGGTATACTTTCATTGTCAACATAACAACCAAGAGATGGCGATATCTTCCATGCTACATATATTATAGGCGGTTCCCAAACAGAGTGGTAAAGTTTATACTCCCCCTCCACCAACAAGCATCAATCCATGGCTTGCTCGAAACAATGAGAGTCCCAGGGGGAGTTTTGTTTGCAATTATTTTGTTTTAGTTTGCATAAAGCATGGGACTGGGCATCCCGGTGACCAGCCACTTTCTCATGAGTGAGGAGCGGAGTCCACTCCTCTTGAGAATAACCCACCTAACATGGAAGATATAGACAACCCTAGTTGATACATGAGCTATTCGAGCATACAAAACAGGATATTTATTTGAAGGTTTGGAGTTTGGCACATACAAATTTACTTGGAACGGCAGGTAGATACCGTATATAGGTAGGTATGGTGGACTCATATGGAATAACTTTGGGGTTTATGGAGTTGGATGCACAAGCAGTATTCCCGCTTAGTACAAGTGAAGGATAGCAAAAGACTGGGAAGCGACCAACTAGAGAGCGACAACAGTCATGAACATGCATTGAAGTTAATCAACGCCGAATGCAAGCATGAGTAGGATATAATCAACCGTGAACATAAATATCGTGAAGGCTATGTTGATTTTGTTTCAACTACATGCGTGAACATGCACCAAGTCAAGTCACTTAAACCATTCAGAGGAGGATACCACCCTATCACACCACATCACAACCATTTTAATAGCATGTTGGCATGCAAGGTAAACCATTATAAGCTCCTAGCTAATTAAGCATGGCACAATAAACTATGATCTCTAGTTGTCATTGCAAACATGTTTATTCATAATAGGCTGAATCAGGAACGATGAACTAATCATATTTACAAAACACAAGAGAGGTCGAGTTCATACCAGCTTTCTCATCTCAATCAGTCCATCATATAATCATCATTATTGCCTTTCACTTGCACGACCGAATGATGTGGATAATAATAAGAGCGCACGTGCATTGGACTAAGCTGGAATCTGCAAGCATTCAATAAACAGGAGAAGACAAGGCAATATGGGCTCTTTTGTTAGATCAACAATAATGCATATAAGAGCCGCTTCAACAATTTAATTATGGTCTTCTCCTATCGACCCCCAAAGAAAAGAAAAGAAATAAAATTATTTACACGGGAAAGCTCCCAACAAGCAAAATAAGAATAGGAAATCTTTTTGGGTTTTCTTTTTAATTACTACTACAAGCATGGAAGGTAAACTAATTAAAAGCTACAACTATTTTTTGTTTTTTCTTAAGGTTTATTAAACACACAAGAAGAAAGCATAAAAAGGAAATAAACTAGCATGGATGATATAATGAAAAAGTATGAGCACCGACATATAGCAATGAGTGTGTGAACATGAATGTAATGTCAGTGAGAAATACGTACTCCCCCAAGTTTAGGCTTTTGGCCTAAGGCCACGGTTGGCCTGGCGGATATCCATAATAATAGTTGGGGTCGTACTGCGATGAAGAAGACTCTGATTGCCACTGGTTGGCAATCATCTCCGGATCCCAATGGTAATTAGACTGTCGTGGAGGATCAACTTGTGGTTCCGACTCTGGCTCTGTGGCTGATGTAGGGTTCCGGTAGGCGTGAATAGCCTCTAACGGAACAAGGTACTGGCCTAAAGATAAATCAAACAAGGAAGGAGCAGGCATGGTAATAGTCTCAGGATGATGTTTATGAAAGAACAATTTGTATTTAAGCTCCCCTTCCCTATTCTTAACAATAAAATCGTGTGCCACCATACTCTTATAATCTAAATAAACAGTGGGTAGCAATTTTTCTTCCTTCTCATAATGCCTAATAGGTATGTTAAAATGTGCAGCTAGGCGTGAAGCATAGATGCCTCCAAAGATGGGGCCCTTTGTACGGTTCAGACTTAACCGTTTAGCAATAATACCGCCCATACTAACAGAGTTATCACTGAATAAATCGTGGAACAAAATAATAATATCAGGAACGCTAAGGTTTCCATAGTTTCCACGACCAATTAAGCAACGACTAGCAAATATTGCAAAGTAGCGTAAAATAGGAAAATGTATGCTAGTGATTCGTGCGTCGGAAACCTTCCTCGTTTCCCCTACAGTAATGGTATCAATAAACCCATCCACATCGCCGTGATGTGGTTCCTCTATTGTGCCCTCGAAAGGGATCAAACAAACCCGACAAAAATCATAGAGTGACATCTCCTTATGCTTATCATATAAATAAAACTCCACCGTAGGTGGTGAGCTCCTAGCATGGAAATAAAAGTTTTGCGCAAAGATATTGGTGAGTAAGAGATACTGTTCGCGTCGGTCGTGGAGGAAGGCGGTGAGGCCTGCATTCTCAGCCAATTCATAAAAATCATCATAAATCTCGGCTGCTCTCAAGAAATCATCGGAAGGCCATTCACACGGCCGAACCTCCGCGGTGCGAGGCATATTATATTTGGGCCTCTCTGCCTTTTCATTTTGCTTTTCCTTCGAGCTTCGGCTCGAAGAGCCCCTCAAAAATCTCTTCATTATTTTCTGAAAAATTCTGAAATTTTTAGTAACTTCAAACAAAAGTGAACCAAGCTCAACAAAATTGATAGCAACAACTCCTACAAGTGCCTAGAGCCTATATCATGCATTAGAACTACTTTTGACCATATAAATTTGACATGCAAGCTCAAGAACATGGTCACCTAGGTAGCACAAATTTGCAATGAATAAAACACTAGAACAAAAACTAATTGGACCAATGGAGGAGTCACATACCAAGGAACAATCTCCCCAAGCAGTTTTGTGAGAGGTGCTTTGAGCAAGGAGATCGAAAATGGCAGCAAAATGAGTTTGAACTCGTGCTTGAGCTGGATATTCGTGTTTGTGGGAGGAAGAAGAAGTGTGTGGGTGCAGGAATAAGTGGAGGAGGGCCACCGTGGGCCCACGAGGTAGGGGGCACGCCTAGGGGGTAGGGCGCGCCCTCCACCCTCGTGGCCAGGTGGATGCCCCCCGTGCTGTGTTCTTGGTGCCAAATATTCTCAAATATTCCAGAAAAAATCATATTTAAATTTCAGGGCATTTGGAGAACTTTTATTTTCGAGGTATTTTTATATTGCACGGATAATTCAGATAACAAACGGAAAATACTTATTTTTATTTTATTTAATATAAATAACAGAAAGTAAAAGGAGGGTACAGAGAGTTGTGGCTTCTAGTTTCATCCATCTCATGATCATCAAAAGGAATCCTCTAACAAGGTTGATCAAGTCTTGTTAACGAACTCATTCCGAATAACATGAAACCGGAGAAATTTTGAATAACACTATGTTACCTCAACGGGGATATGCACATCCCCAACAATAAGAATATCATATTTCTTCTTGATAGTAGGAAGAGGAAATTCAAAACCTCCAAATATAATCGATGGAATTTTTCCAATAGAGTTGTTACTATGAACTTGAGGTTGTTTCCTCGGAAAGTGTACCGTATGCTCATTAGCATTAACATGAAAAGTGACATTGCCTTTAGTGCAATCAATAACAGCCCCTGCAGTATTCAAAAAGGGTCTTCCAAGAATAATAGACATACTATCGTCCTCGGGAATATCAAGAATAACAAAGTCGGTTAAAATAGTAACATTTGCAACTACAACAGGCACATCCTCACAAATACCGACAGGTATAGCAGTTAATTTATCAGCCATTTGCAAAGATATTTCAGTGGGTGTCAACTTATTCAAATCGAGTCTACGATATAAAGAGAGAGGCATAACACTAACACCGGCTCCAAGATCACATAAAGCAGTTTTAACATAGTTTCTTTTAATGGAGCATGGTATAGTTGGTACTCCGGGATCTCATAGTTTCTTTTGTATTCCACCTTTAAAAGTATAATTAGCAAGCATGGTGGAAATTTCAGCTTCCGGTATCTTTCTCTTATTTGTAATAATTTCTTTCATATACTTAGCATAAGGATTCATTTTAAGCATATCAGTTAATCGCATACGCAAAAAGATAGGTCTAATCATTTCAGTGAAGCGCTCAAAATCCTCATCATGCTTTTTCTTGGATGGTTTGGGAGGAAAAGGCATGGGTTTCTGAACCCATGGTTCTCTTTCTTTACCGTGTTTCCTAGCAACAAAGTCTTTCTTATCATAACGTTGATTCTTTGATTGTGGGTTATCAAGATCAACAACAGGTTCAATTTCTATATCATCATAATTACTAGGTTGAGCATCATCATGAACATTATTATTATCACTAGTTTCAGGTTCATTACTAGGTTGTGTTTCAGCATCAGAAATAGAAATATCATTTGGATTCTCAGGTGTGTCAATAATAGTTTCACTAGAAGCATGCAAAGTTCTATCATATTTCTTTTTCTTCCTTTTAGAAGAACTAGGTGCATCTATATTATTTCTCTGAGAATCTTGCTCAATCCTTTTAGGAGGGCCTTTAGGATACAAAGGTTCTTGAGTCATTTTACCACCTCTAGTCATAACTCTAACAACATTATCATCATTCTTACTATTCAATTCATTGAGTAAATCATTTTGAGCCTTAAGTACTTGTTCTACTTGAGTGGTAACCATAGAAGCATGTTTACTAATAAGTTTAAGTTCACCTTTGACATTAGCCATATAATCACCCAAGTGTTCAAGCATATTTGAATTGTATTTCAATTGTCTACCAAAATAAGCATTGAAGTCTTCTTGCTTAACCATAAATTTATCAAACTCATCTAAGCATGGGCTAGCAAACTTAGTAAATGGGATTTTAGCTTTATCATATCTATAGAGAGAATTTACCTTTACTACCTGTGTCGGGTTATCAAGACCATGTACTTCTTCAATAGGTAATGGATTAAGATCATATGTTTCTTCAACAGGCGGTAAATTAAGACCATGTATTTCTTCAATAGGAGGTAAATTCTTAACATCTTCGGCTTTAATACCTTTTTCTTTCATAGATTTCTTTGCCTCTTGCATATCTTCAGGACTGAGAAATAGAACACCTCTCTTCTTCGGAGTTGGTTTAGGAATAGGCCCAGGAAGTGTCCAATTATTTTCATTTTTTAACATATTATTTAATAGAATTCAAGCTTCATCTGGTGTTCTTTCCCTGAAAACAAAACCAGCACAACTATCCAGGTAATCTCTGGAAGCATCGGTTAGTCCATTTTAAAAGATATCAAGTAGTTCATTTTTCTTAAGAGGATGATCAGGCAAAGCATTAAGTAATTGGAGAAGCCTCCCCCAAGCTTGTGGGAGACTCTTTTCTTCGATTTGCACAAAATTATATATATCCCTCAAAGCAGCTTGTTTCTTATGAGCAGGGAAATATTTAGTAGAGAAGTAATAAATCATATCCTGGGGACTATGCACACAACCAGGATCTAGAGAATTAAACCATATCTTAGCATCACCCTTTAATGAGAACGGAAATATTTTAAGGATATAAAAGTAACAAGTTTTCTCATCATTAGTGAACAGGATGGCTATATCATTTAATTTAGTAAGATGTGCCACAACAGTTTCAGATTCATAGCCATGAAAAGGATCAGATTCAACCAAAGTAATTATATCAGGATCAAAAGAGAATTCATAATCCTTACTAGTAACACAGATAGGTGAAGTAGCAAAAGCAGGGCCAGGTTTCATTCTAGCATTAAGAGATTGCTGCTTCCATTTAGCTAATAACCTCTTGAGCTCGCATCTATCTTTGCAAGCTAAAATAGCTAAAGCAACTTCTTTTTCAAAAACATAACCCTCAGGAATAACATGTGAATCATATTTATTAGGGGAAGATTCTTCATCCTCACTTTCATCAATATTATCAGATTCAATATTTTCACTCTCTCTAACCCTGGCAAGTTGTTCATCGAGAAATTCACCAAGTGGCACAATAGTATCAAGCATAGAAGTAGTTTCATCATAAGTATCATGCATAGCAGAAGTGGCATCATCAATAACATGCGACATATCAGAACGAATAGCAGAAGCAGGTTTAGGTGTCGCAGGCTTACTCAAAACAGAAGGTGAATCAAGTGTAGAGTTAGATGGCAGTTCCTTACCTCCCCTCGTAGTTGAGGGATAAATCTTAGTTTTTGGATCTCTCAAGTTCTTCATAATGATAAGCAGATATAAATCCCAAGTGACTCAAAGAATAAAGCTATGCTCCCCGGCAACGACACCAGAAAATAGTATTGATAACCCACAAGTATAGGTGATCGCAACAGTTTTTGAGGGTAGAGTATTCAACCCAAATTTATTGATTCGACACAAGGGGAGCCAAAGAATATTCTCAAGTATTAGCAGCTGAGTTGTCAATTCAACCACACCTGGAAACTTAATATCTGTAGCAAAGTGTTTAGTAGCAAAGTAATATGATAGTAGTGGTAACGGTAACAAAAGGTAACAGTGGCAAAAGTAGTGTTTTTGGTATTTTGTAGTGATGATAGCAATAGCAACGGAAAAGTAAATAAGCGAAGAACAATATATGGAAAGCTCGTAGGCAATGGATCGGTGATAGAGAATTATGCCAGATGCGGTTCATCATGTAACAGTTATAACCTAGGGTGACACAGAACTGGCTCCAATTCATTAATGTAATGTAGGCATGTATTCCGAATATAGTCATACATGCTTATGGAAAAGAACTTGCATGACATCTTTTGTCCTACCCTCCCATGGCAGCGGGGTCCTAGCGGAAACTAAGGGATATTAAGGCCTCATTTTAATAGAGTACCGGACCAAAGCATTAACACATAGTGAATACATGAACTCCTCAAACTACGGTCATCACCGGTAAGTATCCCGATTATTGTCACTTCGGGGTTAACAGATCATAACACATAATAGGTGACTATAGACTTGTAAGATAGGATCAAGAACTCTCATGTATTGATGAAAACATAATAGGTTCAGATCTGAAATCATGGCACTCAGGCCCTAGTGACAAGCATTAGGCATAGCAAAGTCATAGCAACATCAATCTCAGAACATAGTGGATACTAGGGATCAAACCCTAACAAAACTAACTCGATTACATGATAAATCTCATCCAACCCATCACTATCTAGCAAGCCTACGATGGAATTACTCACGCACGGCGGTGAGCATCATGAAATTGGTGATGGAGGATGGTTGATGATGACGATGGCGACAGATTCCCCTCTCCGGAGCCCCGAACGGACTCCAGATCAGCCCTCCCAAGAGGTTTTAGGGCTTGGCGGCGGCTCCGTATCGTAGAACGCGATGAATCCTTCTCCTTTATTTTTTTCTCCCCGAAAGCAAATATATAGAGTTGGAGTCGAGGTCGGAGGAGCTCCAGGGGGCCCGCGAGGTAGGGGGCGCGCCCTAGGGGGGCAGGCGCGCCCCCACCCTCGTGGCTAGGGTGTGGGGCCCCTGGTCTTCATCTTTTGCAAGGATTTTTTATTATTTCCAAAAAGATGTTCCATGAAGTTTTAGGTCATTCCGAGAACTTTTGTTTCTGCACATAAATAACACCATGGTAATTCTGCTGAAAACAGCGTCAGTCCGGGTTAGTTCCATTCAAATCATACAAGTTAGAGTCCAAAACAAGGGCAAAAGTGTTTGGAAAAGTAGATGCGACGGAGACGTATCAGCCATCCACTGGTTGCTCCAGGGTGCCCGTCAACCGTCCTTCACCCAGTAGTGTGTATTGAATTCTTGTCTCGAGTCTTGAAGTCTTGAGGCCTTGAAGACGCAGTCCTTGCAAATTCCATCATGGAGTTGTTGTTATTGACATAGAGTCCTCCTTCTTCACACCACTCTCGTGCACTCATACCAAACCCCGTCTACTATAGAGTAGCATCAAAACTATATAACGTCCCGGGCTTGGTAACAGGTAGATGGGTTCCTACCTCATGCATTCTACTCAACTACAAGATTCAATAACACTACTGGAGGGATTGTTGAAAGGGTGCTACTACACTACAAAAAAAAGACACATCCGTGACATTTTGGGCCAAACGAAATTTTTTTCTGTCATACATATGACACTTCTATGACGATAATTGTGACAAAACCGGTATCATCATAGATGTGGTGGGCTCCTACTTCTATGACAAAAAATCATGACAGAAAATGGGCTTTTCGTCCTGGGCGGGCCGGAGATGCAGCTGCATGACATTCTTTGGGCCGTCCATGACGAAAAAAACCGTGGTAGAAGCGAGGGGGAGGAAAATTTCGGGGAGTTCCCGGTTACGGTGGGAGGTCGGGGGCCGAGCGATGTGCGCTTCTCTCGTACACGTACGCGCGTGTGTGCGAGGCGTTGTCTCTAACTGAACCCGAGCGAGGCATTGGTCTCTAACTGAACCCGAGCGATTGCACTGCAGGCTACGCGTTACTGAACCCGAGCGATCGATCGATTGCTGTTAACTGAACCCGATCGAGCGATTCCTTCGCTACTGCTGCTAACTGAAGCCGATTGATGCTGCCTCTGGATGAACAGTGAGCGTTGTGGGGGGGTGGATGAACAGTTCCCGGTGAGGGTGGATGGACAGGACCCCGTGGTGTTGCCTCTGGATGAACAGGACCCCGATCGATCGAGCCGGTTGGGGCTGGATGAATAGGACCCCGTGGAGGGCTGGATGAACAGGACCACCCCGTGGAGGGCAGGATGAACAGTAGACAGTGGAGGGCAGGATGAACAGTAGCCCGTGGAGGGGTGGTTGAACAGGAGCCCGTGGAGAGGGCTGTTTGAACAGTAGCCGGTGGAGTAGCGCGCGGTGGAGGCTGGATGAACAGGAGCCCGTGGATGAACAGTCGCAGGTGGAGGCTGGAGGAGGTCGACGGTGGATGAACAGTAGCTCATGGAGGCTGGAGGGGGTCGACAGTGGAGATGAACAGTATCCCGTGGAGTCCCGTTTTGTGGTACGCCAGACCCCTCCCGATGAACAGGATCCCGTTTCGAAGTGGCCGGTCGAACGCAAGGCCATTTCCTCCGTTTTGCGGTACGCCAGGCCTCGTTTCCATTGCCTGTTCCATCCAAGCCCTCCCGATGAACACGACCACGCATTCCGTTCCGACCCAGCCGGTTGGCTCCCACGCGTTCCGTTGCCTCCCCATGAACACGACGCATTCCGTTGCCTCCCCATGAACACAACGCATTCCGTTGCCTCCCCATGAACACGACGACGACGCTGTTTCTCCGTTCTGACCCAGCCATGTACACGAGCCCTGGCCGTACGTATGCGCGAGTAGGCGTTCGAGACCCCGCCCGTATGTACACATACGTGGCCGTATTCTCTTTCTTGCACCCTGGCCGCTGTACGTATGTGTACATGCTACGTGCGCGCCTCTACTACGACACGTGCGCGCCTCTACTACGACACGTGCACGCCTCTACATCGACCAGTATGTACGTACACGTTCACGACCAGAATGACAACGCTACGTACGCTTCAACCAGGTGGGTCCCGACTGTCAGGCACTTCCTTGCATGGGAAGATGTAGCTGGTGGATCCCAGCAGTCAGGGGCAAACTTTTTTTCGGTAAATACGGTGGCCCGTCCGGTGGGTCCCCGCTGTCAGGTGGAGGAATAATTATTTTGCACGTAATAAGGAGGCACTTCCTTGCTGTGGCCGTGGACCCAGCTGTCAGCCTCTCCACGCATAGTCCACGTTCGATGGAAGCCATTCCTTGACCACGTTGACCACGCCACGCCGAGAACACCAGGGCGGTGGACGACGGTGAGGCCTAGGAAGGGGACGACACGGAGCCAGGGAAGACGCGGCAGTGGATACCCACACGTAGAGGAGTACGAGGGTTCACTGGTTCGCTGCGGTGTGAGGCTGCCGTCGCCGCAGAATACAGGGGGTGTGGGTGAGTAGAGGGATGGCCTGGCCAGCGGTGGGAGTAGTAGGGGGCGGTGAGGCCTCCGCCGCATCGCAGCCGGCTACGGGAGGCAGGAGCACGAGGCACGACCGTCGCTGGTTTGGGCGGCTGGAGCAAGAAGACCAGAGGTTGAAGAAGCACTACGGCTGTTGGATGGACATCATACGGTCACTGGAGCTAGAATCGTGCATATTGACTAAGTTGACAAAGCCCTCCATCCCCGTCAACTTAGTAGGCCCACAAGTCAGCCTCCCACCAAGGTGGGTCCCAGCTAGCAGGGGGTATTCATTTTTTTGTGCGTAATAAGGAGGCACTTCCGGTGGGTCTGAGCTGACAGCAGGGAGAACGTTTTTTTCGCGAAATACGGTGGCCTGTCGGGTGGGTCCCAGCTGTCAGGGGCAAACGTTTTTTTCATGATATACTGGTGGGCGTCCGGTGGGTCCCTGCTGTCAGGTGGAGAAATAATTATTTTCCGCGTAATAAGGAGGCACTTCCTTGCGGCTGTCGTGGACCCAGCTGTCAGCCTCTCCACGTACAGTATTCTTCCAATGGAATTCGGTCATTGACCACATTGACCATGCCGCGCTGACAGCACCACGGCGGTGGACGACGGCGAGGCCTAGGAAGGGGACGACGTGGAGCCGGGGAAGACGCGGCAGTGGATGCCCACGCGGAGAGGAGTATGAGGGTTCACTGGTTCGGCTGCGCTGTCGTCGCCGCAGAATAACAGGGGGTGTGGGTGAGTGGAGTGGAGGGATGGCCTGGCCAGCGGTGGGAGTAGTATGGGGGCGGTGAGGCCTCCGCGACAGCATAGCCGGCCACGGGAGGCAGGAGCAGGCGGCACGACCGGCGCTGCTTTGGGCGGCTGGAGCAAGAAGATCAGAGGTTGAAGAAGCACTACGGCCGTTGGATGGACATTGTATGGTCAGTCGAGCTAGAATCGTGCATATTGACTAAGTTGACAAAGCCCTTCGCCCCAATCAGGGGGAGTATTCATTTTTTTGTGCGTAATAAGGAGGCACTTCCTTGCGTGTGAAGATATAGCTGGTGGGTCCGAGCTGTCAGCGGCGGTAACGCTTTTTCGCGAAATACAGAGGCCATTTCGGTGGGTCCCAGATGCCAGGTGGATGAAATCATTATTTTGCGCGTAATAAGGAGGCATTTCCTTGCGTGCGGCCGTGGACCCAGCTGTCAGCCTCTCCACGTACAGTCCACTTTAGATGCATGTCGGTCATTGATCACGCTGACCACGCCACGCCGAGAGCACCAGGGCGGTGGACGACGGCGAGGCCTAGGAAGGGAACGACACGGAGGCAGGGAAGACTCGGCCATTGTTTTTGTTTCCCACGCGGAGGGGAGTACAACTGTACGAGGGTTTACTGGTTTCTGCCGTCGCCGGAGAATAACAGCAGGTGTGTGTGAGTAGAGGGATGGCTAGGCCAGCAATGGGAGTACGGTAGGGCGGTGAGGCCTGCGCGGTAGCACAGCCGGCCGCGGGCAGGAGGGAGCAGGCAGTCCCGCCGGCGCTTGTTTGAGCGGCTGGAGCAGGAAGAACAGAGATTGAAGAAGCATGGCAGCCGTTGGATGGACATCCAACAGTATACAGGCCATCTGTGGAAAGCCTCAAATCTATGGAAAACAACATACAACCCATCTGCCATTATTTCAAATAATTTACAGCCCATTTGCTAATTCTTACGGGTTTTTTGGAGCCCATATTCTTTATGTTAGCATTACAGCCCATATTGTGGCCACGGTTAAAAAAAAATATGAAATTTTGCATATGTCGGTGCAGTCTGAACTGTTTTTAATCCCGAAATTTCGAGTCACATTCAGACTGATTTTAAAAATAAATCTATATCAATATAAAATCCAATAAATTGTCCACGCATAAAAATCAATGCAATTTAAAATCTCGAAATGAAAAAAAGATATTTGAAAATAATTGCCGGTTTGATGTGTTTTAAAAATGTACAGCCCATTTCTCATTACTGATAGGCCATTTTCTCGGCCAGCTGAATGAAGCTCTCCTCGTCTTGAAAGATTTGCAGCCCAACATGCCTGATAAAGCGACTTACTTGACAAATCACAAAAGAACTGGGCTAGCCATTTTCAGAAAGAAAAAGAAACTACTGGGCTGGTCTGTGGTAAACATAAAAGAAAAGGCTATCTAGACAGGCCAGAGTGTCCCGCACAGCCCAGTTGACACCCTGCTTCCGTCTCAAAAACAAATTAGATAAATGCCACTCCAATTATGGTGATTTATAAAAATGCCAATGCAATTTCCAAACTTTGAAAAATGCCACTGCAATTTTTGCAAACTTTGAAAAACGCCACTGCAGTTTGCAAACTTTGAAAAACGCCACTCCAGACTTCGAAAAATGCCACTAGAAATGGCATGAAATGGCATTTTTCAAAGTTTGGAAATTGAAGTGGCATTTCTCGGATACACCAGATTTGGAGTGGCATTTATCAAATTAACCCAAAACAAAAATAACTGGGCGATCTGCTGGGTCCCTGGTGTCAGCCGCTCGTTGTGCAATTCTCTCGTTTATTGACTGCGTTGACAATGGCATGGGACCTAGATGTCAGAAATCCACTAGGAGGAGCCATTTTTATTGGCTTGAAATAAGGAGGCACTTGCTTGCATACTGCCATGACCTTGGCGGGTCCCTGCTGTCATCCTCTCCACGTACAATCATCTCCTGATTGTGTACGCGTCAACTTGCTAGGCCCACAAGTCAGCCTCTAAACCATGGAGGACAAATACAACCCATTTTCTCTGCGTATAGTACCAATTAGTCGTGCTTCAAAACCGATCGGCACACCATTAAAAAAATAAAGGTCGATAACTAATGCGGCACCTCAGGCCAACGCGGCCAGATCGCATTTTGCACGAGAAATTACACACCATGTTTCGTTGACATGTGGTCCCGTTCCAACATATCAGTGAGACGACGACGAGTAGCAGGAGTATTTCCGAACGGACGTGTAGGCCGGGGCGCCTCTTCGTGAACCGTGGCAAACTCGCAACCATCCACTGACTCTTTGCCTTTCCCTCTCGATTTGGAACTGCTGTCGCACGCTCTTCCTCTCCCTCCTCCATTTTCCTTCAGCCCTTCACCCTTTCTTCTGCCATTGTTGGATTGTCTTCTCCATGGAGGGAACAGGCCGGAAACGACCCCGTTATTCTTGCCCCGATCTGAAAGATGACGTGGTGGAGGAACTCATTGATCGGTGCGACGTCATCACCTCGACTAGCATGGCAGGTTCGTTCAAGCCCATTCTCGACTCAACTAATAACATCATTACAAAGAACCCAAGAGTCAAGGAGCGGTTTGATCTCCCCTATCTTCTTCGCCGTGACCCTGATGACTAGCGCCGACACGACGGAGGCCTCACCCTGTGCCAGTTGGTGCCGCTTGATAATGATACGTATGATGTTAAGATGCCATCGCTTGAGGGCAAGGCTTGGGCGGGCGCAAATGGAGATTGGGTTGTTTACATTGGGTCCAACTGCGAGTGGGAACTTGTGAATGTGTACACTCGTCACCGGGTTCCACTTCCAAAAATCTCAGCACACTGCCCAGAGGTTGAGCACACCGGTAATGTACGCACGTTCAAATACAATCATGGTGACTGTCTTCTATGGAAGATAGCAATTTGTCGAGTTCCCAACCGCTCTTGGAATTACAACAACTATCAAGTTGTTGCTATCTTCGACAAGCTTGTTGCCATCCTTCATGGTTCGACTCGATGGATATTGCTCAAAAATCAGTTTCTGTACATGGATGAGTACTGTGATGCAATTCAATACGAGGGCATTGTGTTTGCCGCCACCACTCGTGGCACTATTTTTGCATGGCATCCTAGTAGTTTTGGTACGTTTGTCTTCCACCATAATTATAATTGTTTCATCCACATGCATGCGGGTTAGCAAGTTTCCCTTTACTAATTAACCTTCTTCTTGTGTTTCCAAGGTCCTGTGAACATCCCACCACCTATACTTGAAAATTTTTATAACCAAGGGGGAGATGCCGATGGTGATGATCACGAGCAGCGCCCATATACTCTGTGGCGCCTGGCAACTAATCCCGATGGATCACCTCTTCTTGTGTGTATATAGCCCACTGATGATGTTACTGCTAAGGAAGCAGGTGTCTCCCATGGTCGCACTCTCCGGACCTATTCCAACACCCGTTGCATGGTATTCAGGATGGATACTAGTGTGCTAGCGCCAACTCCTTCTCCCTGGCATAGAATTGATAGTCTTGGAGAAAACTCGCTCTTCCTTGGAAAAAACTATCCGATGATGGTGAAAGGCGATCCAACTGCTGTTGACACATTTATGAGAAGCAACTGTCTCTATACCTCAGAAATTTGGGTGGTTCCCTACCCTGGTACTGATATAGTAGGCCGCTTCAGCCTGGATGATCAGTCCTGCGTTGGTCTCCCGATCGACAACGGATGGCCCGTCCTAGAGAATCACTTGTGGTTCAAAGCAAGCGTTTCCAACGCCGAGGAATGGTTGAGTTGAAGTTCATTTCATGGCTTGTTATTTGTTGTGTGGTGAAAACTTTAGTATTTATAATGTATCCTCATTGTCGATGTGGGTTGATGACCTGTTGTATGTAATAAAATGATATGCCTGTGATAAACTTACTAAATTTATGAATGGCTTTCGAGTCGCTTCTCTGAGTGAGTGGTGCAACGAGGCAAAAGAAATTTCCGAATACATAATTGTACGTGCATTGCAACAGGTTATCGGATGAGGCTAATCAACAATAGTAGTACACTATTTGTACTAGCTTCACATGTGAAAGGATTGATATGGTTGACTAGGGGGGGGGGTGAATAGGCAACTAACAATTTTTAGCTTTTCTTTAACAATTTAAACTTTGCATCAAAGTAGGTTGTCTAGATATGCAACTAGGTGAGCAACCTATATGATGCAACAAGGATAGGAACACAGGCAAGCAAGTGATATGATACAAATAAGCTTGCACAAGTAAAGGCACGAGATAACCAAGAGTGGAGACGGTGGAGACGAGGATGTGTTGCCGAAGTTCCTTCCCTTTCAGAGAAAGTACGTCTCCATTGGAGCGGTGTGGAGGCACAATGCTCCCCAAGAAGCCACTAGGGCCACCGTATTTTCCTCACGCCCTCACACAATGCGAGATGCCGTGATTCCACTATTGGTGCCCTTGGAGGCGGCGACCGAACCTTTACAAACAAGGTTGGGGCAATCTCCACAACTCAATTGGAGGCTCCCAACGACACCACGAAGCTTCACCACAATGGACTATGGCTCCGCGGTGACCTCAACCCTCTAGGATGCTCAAACACCCAAGAGTAACAAGATCCGTAAGGGATTAGTGGGGGGAATCAAATTTCTCTTGGTGGAAGTGTGGATCGAGGCCTTCTCAACCACTCCCGAGCAAATCAACAAGTTTGATTGGCTAGGGAGTGAGATCGGGCGAAAATGGAGCTTAGAGCAACAATGGAGCTTAGGGTTGGAAGAGATGAGTCAACGGGGAAGAAGGGGACCCCTTATATAGTGAGGGACAAAGATCCAACCGTTATCCACCTACCAGCTCGCGGCCAGCGGTACTACCGCTCCAGGCCAGCGGTACTACCGCAGGGCCGCGCGGTACTACCGCTTGCTGCCAAGCGGTACTACCGCACGGTCATGCGGTACTACCGTACAGGCCCGCGGTACTGCCGCAACCCCAGCAACTACAAGGTCAGAACTGAAACACAGGAGCTGAGGGTGGTACTTCCGCGAGCGCGGTACTACCGTGCCCCCATGCGGTACGACCGCAAGGCAGGAATCCCCTGGCCAGGGGAAGGAAACATCCGTGGCTACTTCCGCAAAGAAACGGAAGAAGCAAAAACCCGACACAGTACTACTACAGAGGTGCGGTACTACTTCCTGACAACATAGCACGGTACTACCGCGGAGCGAAAGCGGTACTACCGTGGTAGGCGTGGATGTAAAAAATTACATCCGCCCCTACTACCACGAGGGAGCGGTACTAGCCCGGTGGCCAACGGTAGTGCAGCTCCAGGGGAGCGGTACTACCGTGGGCACCTGCGGTACTACCGCGCCGCAGCACGGTACTACCGCTGGTGCCAACGGAACTACCGCTCACTTGGGAGCAGTACTACCGCGAGCCAACGTAGCAGCCAGAAACAAAGTGGCGAGAAAGCGGAGGATGCTCCAAGGGAAAGGAGGGGACAAGAAGGAGACGTGTACGTGATGATTCCACCCAAACCTTTCCGACGTGGACCCCCTCTTAATAGTACAGCTTTCCTACGACTCAAATCCACTAAAAAGAAACATAGAAAAGACGCCCTCTTCAACAGTCTTCGAGGGGCACCCAACCATCTTGTGCCTGGCGATGAAATGTCTGGGATACTCAAGGCACACGATTAGTCCGCAAACGCGTTGTCATCAATCACCAAAACACCTTAGGGATAAATATGCCCTTACAATCTCTCCCTTTTTGGTGGACTGATGACAATACGGGATTTGCACAAGGGAAATAATATTAAGCAACCGCAAACCCCTCCTCTCTAGAATATAGACGGGCTGCCCCTAGATGTGTGCCAACTAGATGGGTGCTTTGGACTGCACGACACACATACTAGGATCAAAGCTCCCCCTATATTATAGAGACAAGGCATATCTAGTAATAGGAAGGCTAACACTAGACAGGATAGCAAACATAAGTTAACTAAGGTAGATAGAGTGCATATGTCTTACACCATATGAGGATAGGTCTCGAAGGCACAAACCAAACAAAAGCAAACGAGGCAAACGAGGTCCAAACGACAAAGACAAAGCAAACACACAAACACACCAAGCACGACACAACGCAAATCCCTACACTCTCTCCCCCCTTGGCGTCAAGACACCAAAAAGGCAGAGAGGACACCTACACACACGGGGTGGCTCAGGCAGAGAAGTCGTCTATCGGTGTCAAAATCGGCGGATCTCGGGTAGGGGGTCCCGAACTGTGCGTCTAGGCCGGATGGTAACAGGAGGCAAGGGACATGAAGTTTTACCCAGGTTCGGGCCCTCTTGATGGAGGTAAAACCCTACGTCCTGCTTGATTAATATTGAAGATATGGGTGTTACAAGAGTAGATCTACCACGAGATCAGAGAGGCTAAACCCTAGAAGCTAGCCTACGGTATGATTGTATGTTGTGATTGTTGTCATACGGACTAAAGCCCTCCGGTTTATATAGACACCGGAGAGGGTTAGGGTTACACAAGGTCGGTTACAAAGGAGGAGATATCCATATACGTATTGCGTAGCTTGCCTTCCACGCCAAGTAGAGTTCCATCCGGACACGAGACGAAGTCTTCAATCTTGTATCTTCATAGTCTAACAGTCCGGCCAATGGAGATAGTCCGGCTGTCCGGAGACCCCCTAATCCAGGACTCCCTCAGTAGCCCCTGAACCAGGCTTCAATGACGACGAGTCCGGTGCGCAGTTGTCTTTGGCATTGCAAGGCGGGTTCCTTCTCCAAATTCTGTGTACCTGTCGAAATAATGTCCGGTTCCTTGTGATGGTTTGTATTTCTTGGCTTCCACGCCCAATAATGGCCACTTTCCACGTGTCGAGCGAATGTGAAGAGCCAGGGTGTTTTCACATTTACCCCCCTAGCTATGCAAATGAGCCGCCTATTTAAAAAGACGAGGATTCAGATCCAAATCACATCATCCTCCCTTGCCGAGTCTTCATCAGAGCGTACCCGACAGAGATCCATTCCACCATGGCCGGTCGACGCAGCTCCTCCTCTCGCACCCCTAGCTCCAAGCCTGGATATTGGGAGAGATGTTCCATCCCGCATAGCAAATTGGTGATGCTTCAGTCCAAGGGATTTCTTCCCCCAGCGTACCTGGTCCCAGTTCGAGCCGGGCTTGCCACCTATAATGGCGGAGAGCAAGCGGAGAGCCGTCCCAATCCCTCCAAGGGAGAGCGTGTGTGCCTTGTCCCTTATCTGGTAAGAGGGCTCGGATTCCCAATCCATCCGTTTCTCCGAGGGCTTCTAGAGTTCTATGGCCTCCAACTGCACAACCTTACGCCTGCCTCCCAGCTGCACATTGCAGGATTCGTAGCCCTTTGCGAGTTATTTTTGGGCTGCGAGGCTCATTTCGCTCTGTGGAAGAAGTTGTTCTGCCTTGTGCCCCATTCTAGGAAGGTATCAATATATCAAGTGGGCGGAGCCGAAGTGTGGCGTATCGCTGGGACCGGATACCTATCCGGGACCCCGAAGAAGACATCCGAAGACTGGCCTTCAGAATGGTTTTATATAGAAGATGTCCCCCTTCCGGACCCTGTTCGGATCGGTCTTCCTGAGTTTGACAATGCCCCTTTGAAGAAGCGCCAGAGCTGGCGTCCACGGAGCCCCCTGGAGGAAGACGACCGGGACATTCTTTATCTGATGAGCCGGATAAGCTCTTTAGCTCGATCCGGATTGACCATGATCGAGGTCATGGCTATATGCATTATGCGGGGGGTGCAGCCGCTCCAGTACAGAGGCCACCCCATGTGGGACTTCAACGGGGAGGATGACGCCACCCGCCACGGCCGCAAAGGGTCGGGATCAGCTGCTGATCTAATAAAGATGTTGTCCACTCTATACAAGGGAGAAGAGGAGGAATTCCTTCGTGCCAACCCGCAGGGCGGATTCTCCATGTACAATCCTCCGAGCTGGGTAAGCGGAGATTTTTCTCGCCCATCCATTTCGTATTCCCGTAGTTTAAGTATTCATTCTAGCGATTTCATCGCAGGAGCTGCACCAGGCAGTAAAGGAGATAAACAGCCCTCCCCCACAGCCCGAGGACCCTGGACGGTCCCTTGACCCGGCCTCCCAGGAGGATCCGGACATATCCGTGGAGCTGATCGACGGGGTATTTTACCAAGGGAGCAATGACAATACCTTGGTGGCCATTACGGCTGATTACCCTGGGCTAGTTCCAGCCTCACAGGTGACTGAGACCGAAATCCCAACACTTAAAAAGGGATCCGTCCTCGTGCTCTTTTTATTGCCATATAACAGCCGTGTTTTGCAGGGGAGGTCCTCGGGGCAGAAGGCCAATCCCGTGGCAACTAGCCAACAAGGGGCCGCTAGGCCAGGCAGGCTGAAAAGATCCGCAGTCCGGATTGAGGCACCGTCGCAGCGGTATGGCGTGCCGTCTTTATTATAAGACATTATTTACCGAGGCATACTAACGCCCATGCCTTCTTTTCAGGAAAAAGAGCACTCGCCGTACTATACCCGGAGAGGCTACCAATCGCGCCTCCACAAGCCAGGCTCCAGGGCCGGACTCAGAGGTGGGAACGAGTACAAGGCGTGCGCCGGGTGCTCCTCCGACAGAGGATACGGATAGACTGTCCGCCACCCATTCCGAGGTGGAAAGTGCCATGAACCACAGGCGTCGCCGGACTGTTCTTCGTGACGCTTGTTTCTCCCCAGAGGCATTGGATGCCTTCAACTCGGGAGACGCGCACCTCCGTGCCGCTCAAGATGGTTTAGCCAGAGCCACGGAGCAGTATGTAAAAGACATACGGGTGAGAAAATTTGATGATTATATATATCAGTAGCCCCTGAGACTTGAAACAGTTAGGATAACTGATTTAAGGATCATTTGTTATGTAGGTTCTTACAGAAAAGAATACTCAACTGTCCCAGGAGCTGGAGGAGTGCAAAGCCCAACTTCAGGCCACACTAGCCGCAGCAGGGGAGCCCAAAGAGACCCCCTCTGGTAACATATCCGTCAAATGATAAGTATCATATTAGAATGCGGCTTTACATGCCGATCTGACGATAAAATTGCAGATGACGTTGGAGTGAATCCGGATAAGCAACAGCTCAAACGCCAGCTGAAGGCTGGCGAGAGCGTGCTTACAAGGGTGAGGCAGGAGAAGAATGATCTCCAAGATGCCAACACCAAGCTGGGCGTGGAACTGAAAGATGTTTGTGCCCAACTGTCAGACTCTGTTAAGGAGAATCGACGGCTTCGACGCGGCATATTTAGTAAGTGCGTGAACGAACTTAAAAAGAGTTCGGCGAGGAAGCTGGCTGACAGAGTTATGTCTATAGGTATGTTAACAGGTCGTCCTGCCAAGGAGATGCCTAGTTTGATGGGTGATCTTCTTCCCGAGCTCGCACAGTTGCATGAACGAGTTCGACAGGTGATGCAAGGCGTTGCCCAGGCCTTGTGGCCGTCCGTCTCCATACCCGAAGGCCTTGGAGAGCTTGCAGAAAAGATGAAGGGAGCACGGCAGCGCTTCCAATTATGGAAGATATCGGCCTGCCGTCAGGGCACCAGGGAAGCTTGGGCGATGGTGAAGACACGGTACACGAAGGCTGACCCGAACCACATGGCCGAAGTCGGACTTGTGGGGCCTGATGGCAAGGAGATCCCTGTGAATTTAGTTTACGGCCAAGTAGAATTGGCCGCAAAGTATTCCCAATAGGACTGTAGACTATACAGCCTATTGGATGGCATTGAAGAGGAATTCAACAAGTCAAATTGACTATGTAATTGTAAAGTGACATATATGATGCCTTCTAGCCAGATTATAGATCGTTTGTCGTGGCGGACCTTTTCGCTTCAACCTCGGGACCCGACAGTCTGGAGTGTATCCGAATACCCTCTCGGTTATATAAGAACTGGGGCATGCGTGGAGACCAGGCGTAGGGGTCATTAGTGCTTTATCAGACAAGTGTCAACTAGTTATGTTATATTACATGGGTAGTAAGAAACATCTTCCAAAGAGAATAGTTCCGTTAAGGGTTCCTTTCCCTGGGTAGGCATGCCCTAAAGTGCATGTCCGGACTGCGACAAGAAGTGCAATAAAAATGTCTGGGGGCGGATATGGTTAATAAATAAAAGTCATCTTTTGTTCACCGACCGAATATTCTCTTAAGAACGCTAGCTTTTGGCTTCACCCAGTTTGAGGTACACGTCCGGCTGACCCGGCGGTAACAATCGCATAGGTGCTCCGCTTAAGCCCTAGCCGAATTAACAGGAACGTAGGGCATAAATACAAGAGCCAGGCAACCCAGCTTGGCCAAAACTTAAGTCATATCGATGCATATAATGGTGAAAAAAAAGGTACATGCGGAAGTATAATGCATGTGTTGGGCGTGATGCCCAGGTAAATAATTTAAGCTTCTGTGAAAGAAGCCCCCAGGTGTAGATAGTGCGGCTAGCGCCTCTGTAATGTACAAGTGAGGCACAAGGTGACCCGTGAAGGTCTAGAGGAATAAAAGAAAGAAAGGGAAACAAGACGGACAACGCATATGCAGAAAATGGACAAAGGGAGGGGACTAACATAAAGTCCGGTGCTAGGCGTAGAATCTTCGGAGCCTGGCTGCGTTCCATGGGTTCGGCTCGAGTCGACTAGTCGATGCATCCCGCAGTCGGTACGCTCCGCCAGTCAGAACTTGGTCAATGATGAAGGGACCTTCCCATTTGGGCTCTAGCTTGTTCTTTTTCTTATCCAGCAGCCGGAGAACTAGTTCGCCAACGTTATAAGTTTTGGCTCGTACTTCTCTGCTTTGGTATCTGCGAGCCTGTTGCTGGTAAAATGCGGAACGAGCTTTGGTTACGTCGCGCTCTTCCTCCAAGGTGTCCAGACTGTCCTGCCGATCGAGGTCGGCTTCTCTTTCTTCGTACATGCGCACTCGAGGTGAGTCATGAATTATGTCACAGGGCAGGACTGCCTCTGCGCCGTACACCATAAAAAATGGTGTGTATCCGGTACTACGATTCGGCGTGGTCCGCAGCCCCCAGAGTACGGAGTCGAGCTCCTCTACCCAGTGCGTGTTAGACTCTGTTAAGGAGCGCACTACTCTGGGTTTAATGCCGCTCATTATAAGACCATTTGCTCGTTCGACTTGACCGTTGGTTTGTGGGTGGTAGACTGAAGCATAATCGATCTTGATGCCCATTTTGCTGCACCAGAGTTTTACCTCGTCAGCCATGAAGTTCGTGCCGTTATCAATGATGATGCTGTTGGGGACACCGTAGCAATGTACAACCCCGGATATGAAGTCTATCACCGGTCCGGATTCGGCTGTTTTAACCGGTTTAGCCTCTATCCATTTGGTGAATTTATCCACCATGACCAATAAGTATTTTTTCTTGTGGGTTCCACCTTTAAGGGGTCCAACCATGTCAAGCCCCCAGACCGCAAAGGGACATGCAATGGGGATTGATCGGAGGGCGGTGGGTGGCATGTGGCTTTGATTTGCAAAGAGCTGGCAACCGGCGCAACGCTGGACTAAGTCCTGTGCGTCTGCCCGGGCCGTTGGCCAATAGAACTCACAAGAGCCCGGGCTGCGGCGTGATGACCGCCGAGTCCGGCATGAATTTCTGCCAAAAGGTTCTGTCCCTCCTCTTCGGAGATGCACCATTGAAGGACTCCGGTAGCGCTTTTTTGTACAATTCTCCCTCGTGGACCCTGTAGGCCTTTGATCGCCGCACTATGCAGCGTGCCTCATTTTGGTCCTCCAGGAGTTCCTGTCTAGTTAAGTAGGCCAGGAATGGTTCTGTCCACGGGGCAATAATGGCCATTATTTCGTGGGCTGATTGTGTTATTTCGATGGCAGAGCCTCCGATTGTGTCAGGGAGTTCGGTATCGGGTATTTTGGCCGGGTCCGGACTGTTGTTACCGGTGTCCCCTTCCCATGCTACGGATGGCTTGAAAAGCCTTTCCAGAAAAATGTTGGGAGGGACCGCGTCCCGTTTTGTGCCAATGCGGGCGAGGATATCCGCCGCCTGCTTGTTTTCCCGAGCCACATGGTGAAATTCGAGCCCCTCGAACCGGGCTAACATTTTTAGGACGGCATTGCGATAAGCGGCCATTTTTGGATCCTTGGCATCAAAGTCTCCATTTATTTGGGATATTGCAAGGTTTGAATCCCCGCGCACCTCTAGGCGTTGAATGCCCATGGATACTGCCATCCGGAGAGCATGTAGGAGGGCCTCGTATTCGGCTGCATTGTTGGAGTCCGTATACATTATCTGCAGTACGTATTGAACGGTGTCTCCTATTGGGGACGTCAAAACGACACCGGCCCCCAGACCAACCAGCATTTTCGAGCCGTCGAAGTGCATGATCCAGTTTGAATATGTGCCGTACTCTTTAGGGAGTTCGGCTTCCGTCCATTCAGCGACGAAGTCAGCCAAAACTTGTGATTTAATAGCTCGCCGTGGCTTGTAAGTTATGTCGAACGGGAGGAGCTCAATGGCCCATTTGGCGATCCGACTCGTCGCATCGCGGTTGTTGATAATATCGTTAAGTGGTACTTCCGAGGCTACCGTTATCGAACACTCTTGAAAGTAGTGTCGCAGCTTCCGGGATGCCATAAATACCGCGTACGCTATCTTTTGATAGTGCGGGTACCGCGATTTGCATGGAGTAAGAACAGTGGACATGTAGTAAACCGGCTTTTGAATGGGAAATTTGTGTCCGTCCACTTCTCGCTCGACGACAAACACTGCGCTTACTACTTGATGAGTTGCCGCAATGTATAATAGCATTGGTTCGCAAGTGTTTGGCGCGGCCAGGACTGGGTTTGTTGCCAATATGGCTTTTATTTTGTTCAGTCCGGCCGTGGCGGTGTCCGTCCACTCGAAGTGTTCGGTGCGCCGTAGGAGGCAATAAAGGGGTAATGCCTTTTCTCCCAAGTGGGAGATAAAGCGGCTTAGAGCCGCCACGCATCCAGTTAATTTTTGTATTTGTTTGGGGTCAGTTGGGGTAGCCAACTGTGACAACGCTCAGATTTTGGCCGGGTTAGCTTCAATACCTCTACTGGAGACGATGAATCCCAGGAGCTTTCCTGCTGGTATGCCGAAAATGCATTTTTCCGGATTGAGCTTGATGTCATATGTTCGGAGGTTGTCGAATGTGACCCTCAAGTCGTCTACTAGGGTGTTGACATGCTTGGTTTTAACGACCATGTCATCCACGTATGCCTCCACTGTTTTGCCGATCTGGTTTGCCAGGCATGTCTGAATCATGCACTGATATGTTGCACCAGCGTTTTTTAGCCCGAAGGGCATTGTGTTGAAGTAGAATGGGCCGTATGGTGTGATGAATGCCATTGCGGCTTGGTCTGGTTCTGCCATTTTGATTTGATGGTAGCCGGAGTTTGCGTCGAGGAAACACAATGAATCGTGTCCTGCGGTAGCATCAATGATTTGATCGATGTGGGGGAGGGGGAAGGGATCCTTTGGGAAGGCCTTATTAAGGTCCTTAAAGTCGACGCACAAGCGCCAGGATTTGTCCTTCTTTGGCACCATCACTAGGTTTGCTAGCCAATCCGGATGTTTTATGTCTCTGATGAATCCAGCCTCCAATAGCTTGGCTAGTTCCTCTCCCACGGCTTATCTTTTAGGCTCGGAGAAACGTCGAAGAGCCTGCTTGACTGGCTTGAATCCCTTTAGGATATTTAGGCTGTGTTCAGCCAGCCTGCGTGGGATTCCTGGCATGTCTGAAGGGTGCCAGGCAAAAATGTCCCAGTTCTTGCGTAGGAACTCTCGCAGTGCGGCGTCAACATGAGGGTTTAATTGTGCCCCGATGGAAGCTGTTTTTGTAGGGTCCGTTGGATGGACTTGGAATTTGACTATTTCGTCCGCCGGTTTGAAGGAGGTGGACTTGGATCTTTTATCAAGTATCACGTCGTCCCTGTTCACCGTGGAGCGCAGCGCGGTTAGTTCTTCGGCCGCTAGGGCTTCGGATAGTGCCTCAAGGGCCAGTGCAGCTGTCTTGTTTTCGGCTCGGAGTGCTATGTACGGATCACTAACAAGAGTGATGATTCCGTTGGGCCCGGGCATTTTGAGCTTCATGTACCCGTAATGGGGTATGGCTTGGAAGATTGTAAACGCCTCCCGCCCTAATAGAGCGTGGTATCCGCTGCTGAACGGGGCCACTTGGAATGTAATTTCTTCGGACCTGTAATTATCCGGCGTGCCGAATACCACGTCTAGTGTGATTTTTCCGGCGCAGTGTGCTTCCCGAATGGGGATGATTCCTCTAAAGGTTGTGCTGCTTTGCTTAATGCGGCTCCAGTCTATTTCCATCTTTTGAAGAGTTTCCTCGTAGATGAGGTTTAATCCGCTGCCGCCGTCCATGAGTACCTTGGTGAGTCGAAAGCCGTCCATGATTGGACTGAGGACCAGTGCGGCTAGTACTCGGGCTGTTCGGGATTTAGGTTCGTCACTGGCATTGAAGGTAATAGCCGTGTCGCTCCAAGGATTTGTTTCTACTATGTGGCAGATTTCGGACGTGATGCGGAGTGTTCGCTTCCGTCTTTTATTTGACGCGAAGGTCTCGAAGACCGTCAAGACCGTACTGTTGTCCTCGGGGTGGTACTCTGTGGTTTTTGGGAGGAGTAGATCCTCGCCACTTTTGGCCACCTGCCGGAGTATCCAGCATGCTCTAAGGCTGTGCGTTGGTATCGCATCCGCTGTACTATGAATTTTGCAGGGTCCGTTGAGCCATCCCTCCAGTACGGTTCCTTGCCCCGTAGAGGGCTTTTGCTTTTTGGTAGTTAACCCAGGTGTATTGTTATAATGCACCCTTTTATTTCGGACTGGGTTTGTATTCAGGGCCGGATTATCCCAAAATTTTATTTCGGTTTTCCAGGTGCTTTCCATAGCATAGTACTTTCATACTATGGACACCAAGTCGGCAAAGCGTGTAATTTCGCGACGACTTATGGCGTTGAGGATTCCCTTGTCCGTGCAATTATTGCAGAAGAGTGAAATTGCGTCTTCCTCGCGGCAGTCCTTTATCCTGTTCTTGACCAGGAGGAATCTGGCCCAATAATGGTGTACTGTCTCTGCTGGCTCTTGCCTAATTTGGGATAGATCGCATATGTTTGGGTGGGTGGGTGGAATTAGATCCGAATCCTCACCCAATCTGAGGCTCAGTGGCCAAGGAGTTTCTGAACTCGAAAGTTTGGATTCCTGGATGTTTTCCGGTAAATCTGGCCCGCTGCCTGATTCTAGGTTCAGGCTTTGAGTGACATCCTCCCCTCCGCGGGTATCCGGCTTGGAGGGATCGGGAATCCGGACATAGCTAGTCCTTAGGATACATGAAGTTTTGCCGCATTGTTCTTCCACCACTGCAACGTGATGGGTGACCTGGGGGAGTTAATTTCTCTTAGATCAGGTTTAGGCCCAATCTGATTGTAGTCTGTAGCGACTCCCAGGGCGGCGATACGATCCAAGAGCTTGTTCAGGGAAGAGAGCTCCATTGGATCTAACTGCTCGGCGAGTTCCGAGTTGATGTGAAGATTGCTTTCGATGACCCGAGAAGTCATCGTCGGCGCAGCGGCCGAATAGGCGGTCATAAGAAAACCACCTAGCCGGAGAGTTTGGCCGATAGCCAGAGCTCCCTCAGCGATAGTGTTGTCTTTAAAGATGGGACGAGACATCCTTCCTCGTGGCGACGGCACAACGGAACTCTCAATGAAAGCACCAATGTCGGTGTCAAAACCGGCGGATCTCGGGTAGGGGGTCCCGAACTGTGCGTCTAGGCCCAATGGTAACAGGAGGCAAGGGACACAAAGTTTTACCCAGGTTCGGGCCCTCTTGGTGGAGGTAAAACCCTACGTCCTGCTTGATTAATATTGAAGATATGGGTGTTACAAGAGTAGATCTACCACGAGATCAGAGAGGCTAAACCCTAGAAGCTAGCCTACGGTATGATTGTATGTTGTGATTGTTGTCCTACGGACTAAAGCCCTCCGGTTTATATAGACACCGGAGAGGGTTAGGGTTACAGAAGGTCGGTTACAAAGGAGGAGATATCCATATACGTATTGCCTAGCTTGCCTTCCACGCCAAGTAGAGTTCCATCCGGACATGAGACGAAGTCTTCAATCTTGTATCTTCATAGTCTAACAGTCCGGTCAATGGAGATAGTCCGGCTGTCCGGAGACCCCCTAATCTAGGACTCCCTCATCGTCCCACTGCTCCTCATGCTCCTCGTCAGACTCAGCGGCGAGGACGGTCTCCTCGATGTCTTCCTCTGAACTGGTCCACTTGTACCCCCGCTTCGTCATCCAGGCAGCCTCTGGCATGATGACGTCCTCAGAACCGCCAGACACATCCTCTCCAAAGAGCCTCATGACCTTCTTGTCACGTCGGCAACTCCCCTTGTCAGCCACATGAGTCCTGTACCGTCCCTTTGCCTGCATGCAGAAGAGAGTCTTCATCTTGTCCTTTAATTTCTTGGCCCACGACAGCTCAGAGGAAGGAGAGGTAGACCTAGTAGCATGATTCTCAGCAACATGCTCTGCACCAGCCTCCTCCTCACCAATAGCCCTCCTAGCAGAAGAAGCCTCAGCACGGGTGGTAGTGTTGGCCCAGTTGGGCTTGACACGGAGGCTGATGGACTCATGCCGAATCCACTCTGGAGCAAGGAACTCATCACCAGGGTACATCTTCTCCCAAGTGGTGGAGAGCAACAGAAACATGTACGGTCCATAGATAGGTACCTTGCGAGTGAACACCGCAAACCTAAGCTCACACCACATGATGTGTGAGACATCAAGTGGCTGAGTCTGAGATGAACGTGCCTCTGCACACATGAGCAACATGTCCACTAGATAGGCACGAACCTTGTCCTTGCCGCCAATGCGTGGGAACAAAGTGTTGCGGAAGATGCGATGCATGATATCCAGAAAGGAGTTCAGCACCCAAGTCGACTTGCCATTGGGGAGCACCTTCTCAACAAGGAATGGCTGAAGTAGGTTCTTGTTGGCCTACTCAGAGTTGGCGTGGGGGCGAACACCAACGGGGGTGTGAAGCCCGTCATCAGGAATGTGAAGTAGATCCATGAACTCCTTCCATGTAGCAGACAATTGACGGCCGTTGGTCATCCAGGTCATCCTCCGCTCATCCCCAGGATGAAAGTAAACAGAGGCAAAGAACTGACAGATAAGCTCAGGGTCATAGTCAAGGTGAAAGGAGATCACCGGCTCAATAGCAAACTGCTCCACCAAGTCCATAGCCTCTCTAAAATAGTCACGAAACTTGTCCTTCCGCATGTGATTCATGTCTATCCACTTGACATCCACGAAGGTATTCTGCTTGTTCTTGATCACATCCAGGTAGATCAAAGCCTGTTGCTTGGTCTAGAACAACTCGGTGCCTCTGAGGACAGCCCGAGGATTCACATAGGGATTGATCTTCCGGCGTTCGACATACTCAGTGACTGAAATCTCGTCCATGCCCTTAGTAGGTTCCTTTTGCTTGCTGGCAGTGGTCTTGACACTGTGCTTGGGGGCATTGGAGCCCTCTTGGGCTTCATCTTGGGGGTTGCACAGACGCTTGGAGCCAGTGTCATGACTGGGATTGGAACAGCGAGAGCCACCACCTGAGACACAAAACGCAAAACATCCACGACAAGCAAGAAGGATCAATGCAAAGACCACAACAAAGCAACAGAAACATGCAGAGAGCACACAAGATAATTGCCTAGAGAGAGATTTGACCCCTACGGTAGTACTGCCAAGTGCTGCGGAACTAAGATCGTAGTACCGCTCTTAGTCGCGGTAGTACCGTGTAAGGTCACGGTAGTACCGGGTCTAGGAGCGGTAGTACGAGCTTAGTGCTTCAGCTAGCGCGGTAGTACCACGTCTGATGGGCAGTAGTACCGCATGAGCTAGTGCGGTAGTACCGCACCTGATGGGCGGTAGTACCGCACGAGCGGTAGTACCGCACATGAGACACGGTAGTACCGCACCGCGTCAGATCCGAACTAGTTCAAATCTGAGAAAGCCCGTGAAACCGTGGCGGTACTACGGTTGGACAAATCTACCACAAGACAACATATCAAGTATGATTCCTATGCAACACGACTCTCCTACATCCTACTCTTGCACAGATTTGGCCTAAAATCTCAAGAACAACAAGCATCTCCCCAAAAACCTAGAAGCGAGAGAACAACGAAGAAAAAGAGGGATTTGGGGAAAACCTTGGTCCATGGCAAGAGGAAGTGGTGGGGAACGATCCCACTGGTCGGAATCCGAGGAGAGTGGCCGGAGACGAAGATCCGGCGAGGACCTCCGGCGCCGTTCTTGAGCAAGAGAGAGAGAGAGACGTGGGGAGAGAGACGAGTGAACGGGTATGGGGAGTTGGAAATCCCCTGCCCGAGTCATAACCCCCACGCTCCCTCGACGGCGCGGTAGTACCGTGCCTCTCAAAGCGGTAGTACCGTGGCAAGCCGCGGTAGTACTGTGGGCTCAATAAGATGCATGTTTCAAGCACACGAAAAACGAGGTCTTTGCACGAACACTCCGAGGCAACACGACACCACAAGACCACGCTACACACAAAGGCAGAAAGGCAAATGACAAAACGAAACAACCACGAGACACCACCTCTCCAAAGAGAGGGCGGTGGCCGTAGCCACCTATGTTTGAGTCAATTGGTATGGAACCGCGAAGAATTATCCTTGGGTCCATGACCAAAACTCGTCTTTGAAGCACAAGTACCATCAAACATGGCTAATGTGAAAGACTTGATCAATTTATGCATAATGGGGGGAGGGAGAGTTCATTGAGAGAACAACACTCCCCCTATGTCCATGCCTACATCTAAACAAGATAACACATTGAGTATGGTGGGGTGTGCAAGGGTTCAAGCAACATTGCTCGAATCAATGATATTTAGCTCATGCCTTAACTCGTGAAATCTTGCTTCATCCAAGGGCTTCGTGAAAATATCTGCAAGGTTATCATGAGTGTTGACATAGTTGAGCTCGATCTCTCCTCGCCTAATGTGATCCCGAATGAAGTGATACCGGATCTCAATATGCTTTGTCTTGAAGTGTTGCACCGGGTTGAGAGAGGTCTTGATGGCACTTTCATTGTCACACCAAAGAGGCACTTTGTCACAAATGACACTGTAATCCTTTAAAGTTTGCCTCATCCATAAGAGTTGTGCACAACAAGTACCGGCCGCCACATACTCCGCTTCAGTGGACGAGAGAGACACACAACTTTGCTTTTTGGAAGACCAACTTACCAAAGAGAAACCAAGGAATTGGCACCCTCCGGAAGTGGACTTCCTATCCACTTTGTCTCCTGCCCAATCGGAATCCGAATACCCTACAAGCTTGAAGTTTGCTCCTCTTGGGTACCATAAGCCAAAGTTTGGGGTATGAG
The DNA here is from genome assembly GCF_003073215.2 of Triticum urartu. Lineage (NCBI taxonomy): Eukaryota > Viridiplantae > Streptophyta > Magnoliopsida > Poales > Poaceae > Triticum > Triticum urartu. Next base: position 496,968,993 of record NC_053025.1, on the reverse strand, counting down.
CCAAATATCAAAAGATTCGTTTGACTGCCACATAGTGACTTTCCTTAGGTGCGGCTTGAAACCGTGCACAAATTCCCACACTCAACATGATATCCGGTCTAGATGCACAAAGGTAGAGAAAGGAGCCTATCATGGAGCGATATACCTTTTGATCCACCGCTTTACCATTGGATCTATGTCAAGTTGGCACTTGGTGGGCATTGGAGTGGAAGCCGGCTTGACATCACTTAGCTTGAATCTCTTGAGCATGTCTTGAGTATATTTGGCTTGGTTGATGAAGGTTCCTTCTCTTCTTTGCTTCACTTTGAACCCTAGAAAGAACTTCAACTCTCCCATGGAAGACATCTCAAACTTTGAGGTCATGAGAGCGGCAAATTCCTCATTGAAAGCTTTGTCAGGGGAACCAAAGATAATATCATCAACATATAATTGGTACACAAACAACTCCCCTTTGACCTTCTTAGTAAAAAGAGTGGGGTCGATTAGCCCAACTTCAAAACCACGGTCTTGTAACAACTCGGTAAGGTGGTCATACCATGCACGTGGGGCTTGTTTAAGGCCATAGAGTGCCTTATCGAGTTGATACACATGATCGGGAAAGTAGGGATCCTCGAACCCGGGGGGTTGTTTGACATAGACCAATTCATTAATGGGACCATTAAGAAAAGCACTCTTCACATCCATTTGTTGTGACTTAAAGTTATGATGAGAGGCATATGCAATCAACATGCGAATGGATTCAAGACGAGCAACGGGAGCAAAGGTTTCATCGTAGTCGATACCCTCGACTTGGGAGTAGCCTTGTGCTACCAAACGGGCCTTGTTGTGAATGATAATCCCATGGGCATCTTGCTTGTTCTTAAATATCCACTTGGTTCCAATGACATTGTGGTTCCCCGTCGGTCTTGGCACCAATCTCCACACTTTGTTGCGCTCGAAGTTGTTGAGTTCTTCATGCATGGCATTGAGCCAATCCGGATCTTCGAGCGCCTCATAGACCTTGTGGGGTTCGACACAAGAGACAAACGCGTGATGTTCACAATAGTTTTCTAATTGTCTACGAGTGCTTACCCCCTTTCTTAAGCTTCCAAGCACATTCGTCATGAGATGATCCTTGGTGGAGAGCTTGGAAGCAACCTTGGCGGCACGACGCTCCAATTCCTCCTCGGGGGTGAGACGAGGAGTGGTCACTTGATCATCTTGAGCGTCGTCTTGACCTTGTTATTGTTCTTGAACTTGCTCGGAGGAGAGAACTTGACCTTGGGCATCACTTGATGTGTCAACACCGTCTTGAGCATGATCTTGCCCTTGGTCATGTTCTTGAGGATGAGGGCCTTCATGTTGTTCTTCGGAAGCGTGTGGGCCTTGGGTTGGTGATGGCTCCACTTGAGTGGAGCATTGTCCTTCTCCTTCGGCCACAAAGGGGTTCCTCAATGGGTAGGATAAAGCTAACACCCATTCTTCTTATGGCTTGAGGAGGAATTTCATCACCTACATCACAAGTGCCACTTTGCTCCACTTGGGAGCCGTTATTCTCATCAAACTCCACGTTACACATCTCCTCAATAAGTCCCGTGGATTTATTGAGGACGCGGTAAGCATGAGAGTTTGTAGCATAACCAACAAATATGCCCTCATAAGATCTAGCCTCAAATTTAGACAACCGAACACCTTTCTTGAGAATGAAACACTTAGACCCGAATACCCGAAAGTACTTGAGGTTGGGCTTGTTACCGGTGAGTATCTCATATGGAGTCTTGTTCGAGCCCTTGCGGAGGTAGAGCCGATTGGATGCATGACACGCGATGTTGATGGCTTCGGCCCAAAAGTTGTACGGAGACTTGAACTCCGCCATCATGGTCCTTGCCGCATCCATCAACATCCGGTTCTTCCTCTCCGCAACACTGTTTTGTTGAGGGGTGTAAGGTGCGGAATATTGATGCTTGATCCCCTCATCACTAAGAAACTCATCCAAGGTGTAGTTCTTGAACTCGGTGCCGTTGTCACTTCTTATTGTCAAGATATTTGCATTGTGTTGACGTTGTGCTTCATTTGCAAAGTCAATGACGGTTTGTTGGGTCTCGCTCTTCCTCTTGAAGAAATACACCCAAGTGTATCTTGAGTAGTCATCCACAATCACCAAGCAATACTTCCTACCCCCAAGACTATCGAAGGATGGAGGCCCAAAGAGATCCAAGTGAAGGAGCTCCAAAGGCCTCTTTGAGTAAATGATAGTCGTGGGGGGGGGTGAGCCTTCTCATGTAGCTTTCCTTCGATACAAGCACTGCAAGCACGATCTTTAGCAAAACAAACATTCGTTAGTCCATGGACATGGTCCCCCTTGAGAATACTTTTCAAAGATCTCATATTGACATGGGCTAGACGGCGATGCCAAAGCCATCCCACATCAACTTTAGCCATTAGGCATGTCGCGGTCTTAGTGGGTCGCTCTGAAAAGTTAATCACATATAGACCGTTCTCGACATGCCCAACGAAGGCTACTTTAAGAGTCTTGCTCCACAAGAGGGCCACAGTATCAATATCAAAGAAAGTGGCAAAGCCCATGATTGCAAGTTGACGAACGGAAAGTAAATTGTATGCAAGGGACTCAACAAGCATGACCTTCTCGATCGTGAGATCATGAGAGATGACCACCTTGCCAAGTCCCAATACCTTAGAAGATGAGGCGTCACCCCACTCGACATTGGTGGGCATAGATGGAACCTTGTGCATGTCCACCACCAAGTCCTTGCTTCTGGTCATATGATTTGTAGCTCCGCTATCGAGCAACCATGATCCCCCACCAGAAGCAAACACCTACAAGAGATCAATGCTTGGTTTTAGGTACCCATTTTGTAATGGGTCCTTTGATGTTAGTAACAAGGGTCTTTGGAACCCAAATAGACCATTCAATGTATTCATGAGGAGAACCAATGAATTTGGCAAAGACATGCCCATCACTTGCATGACATAACATATAAGAAGGATTAAAGTTGCCGGCTTTGATGAGAGGAGTGGCATTGCCCTTTTTGACAGCGCCACTCTTCGCATTGTTCTTCTTCTCCTTGGAAGCACTCTCTCCCTCCTTCACAAAGGTTTGCATGAGAGGAGGAGGTCGTTTGGTCTTGTCATTCTTCTTCTTCTTCTTGGACTCGGGCACGTACCCAACCCCTTCCTTGGCCACAACTCCCTTTTGGTTGATCAAGAGGTCATTGAGGTTCTTCTTGCCTTGTATGCAAGTCGCAAGACCTCTCTCAAGTTACCCCTTTAGCTTAGCGTTCTCCTCAACAAGATGCACATGCTCACAACACGGGTTAGTAGCATTTGCATTATCGATTAACATCATACGAGGAAAAGTGGCTTTTTCCTTAGTTAGCTTTACTTGAAGTTGATCATGAGACTCTTTGAGGCTAGCATGAGCACCCTTCAAGGCCTTGTGAGCCTTGTCGAGTAGATCAAATTCCTCCTTGAGTCTAGCAAGATCAACCTCAAGTTCGGCTTTCTCGGAGTTTAGCACATGAGAAACAAGGAGAACATGATCATAGTCTTTCTTTAACTTAGCATGATCAACGTTGTGTGACTCCTCAAGAGCCAAACGAAGACCACACTCTTCCTCAAGAGCATTGGAAAGATCCGAAATCTCATCGGCATAGTCATGACTATGCCCTTCCATCTTAGTGAGCCTCGATCATGTCATTGGCTTCACCGAGTTGTTCCAAGAGAGCAACAAAGTGCTTCTTGGATTTACCCTTAAGTTTGCCCATAAAGGCCTCAAACTCATTCGCCTCCACATCAGTTCCCCCATGTTCATCAATGCTATCCGTTGAAGATGGATGATTAATGATGGTAGTTTTGATGTTGGGGGTTACCTTGTTGGTGGCTTTAGCCATGAGGCACTTGGCGGTGATGCTCTCATTGGGTGAGTCAAAGAGAGACACTCGTGGAGCCGTCGCAATGGCAACTGAGGCCATGGCAGCCAACTCACCATCTTCATCATCGTCATCATCCTCATTGTACTCTTCTTGTACCACCAATGCCTTGGGAGGAGTCTTCTTGGTGAAGTTGCTCTTGTTGGGGAACGACTTGGCCTTGTCCTTTCGGACGAGCTTGCCACCATTGTCTTCCCTCTTCTCATACGGGCACTCCGCAACAAAATGACTCACATTGCCACAATTGTAGCAAGTCCTTACATGTTGCTTGCTCTTCGTGCCACTTGAGTTGTTTTTGCTAAAGTTTGGCCTCGACTTGTTCTTGCTCCAAAATTGCCTTTAAGCGAGTGCCATGTGTTCATGATACGCATACTTTGTATCTTCGGGGTTGCTCTCCTCTTCTTCCTCTTCTTCTTCTTCAAAGGTGAGCTTGGCCTTCAATGCAAGGTTGGGCTTCTTTGCCCTTTGATAATGAAGCACCGCATTGTCAGCGGTCTTGTCCTAAATGTTCATGGCCACAAACTCATCCAACACTTCGCTTGAGGTCAAAGTGTGGAAGTCCGGTCTTTGACAAATGACGAAGGACATGGCCTTGTGGTAGGGATCATTGCCTTGAGGAATTTGCGCTTGATCCAATTGTCATCCGTGTCCTTGCTCCCGTGATTTCGTAGTGAGACTGCGAGTTTGGTTACTCTCCGATAAAGCTCACGAGGTTCTTCATCTTCTTTCATTGCAAACTCATCAGCCTCATCTTGCACCACTTCATAGTTGGAGCATTGAATGCTTGCGCTTCCCCGGTAGATAGAGACAACACAATGCCATGCGTCTTTGGCCAAGGCGAAGGGCCGAAGATGAGGTAGGTCTTCGGGTGGGATTGCATCTTGAATGATGAAGAGAGCATTCTCATTGAATTGATTATCCGCGGCTTCTCGAGGAGTGAAGTTGCTTGGATCATGTGGACAGAAACCTTCTTCAATGATTCTCCAAAGATTAGTGTTCACATGATTTAAATGACGTTTAAAGCGGTAAACCCAAGAATCAAAGTCCTCATTTTTCACAATCTTAGGGGGAGGACCGGCATGATTCAAATGAGTGGAAGGAACCGGTCCACCATAAACAAGTGGTGGTTCCACATGAGCAAAGATGCCGGTGCCATTTTTACCACTAGAAGAAGGAGCCTTTTCACTACTAGCTTCCCCTTTGTCGGAGATAGCATCCGTCACCTTGTCGGTGGGATCACCCACTTTCAACGGTGCGGTGGATAGTTTAAGACCCTCAAGGAATTTAGTAAACATGCTTTCAACCTCGGTCGTCATGGAGGTTTTCAATGTCTCCAAGGCCACATTGAACTCCTCACGAGAGACCGAGGTTCTCCCATCGCCCGTAGATGAGGTCGGATTCACACCGGAGTGTTCCTCCACACTGTCTACAGTATCAACCATACTCTTCGGATGGTAAATTCCTTAATAAAGAGATAAGGCTCTGATGCCAATTGAAAGGATCGATATGGTTGACTAGAGGGGGGGGGGGGGGAATAGGCAACTAACAATTTTTAGCTTTTCTTTAACAATTTAAACTTTGCATCAAAGTAGGTTGTCTAGATATGCAACTAGGTGAGCAACCTATATGATGCAATAAGGATAGGAACACAAGCAAGCAAGTGATATGATACAAATAAGCTTGCACAAGCAAAGGCACGAGATAACCAAGAGTGGAGATGGTGGAGACGAGGATGTGTTGCCGAAGTTCCTTCCCTATGAGAGGAAGTATGTCTCCGTTGGAGCGGTGTGGAGGCACAATGCTCCCCAAGAAGCCACTAGGGCCACCGTATTCTCCTCACGCCCTCACACAATGTGAGATGCCGTGATTCCACTATTGGTGCCCTTGGAGGCGGTGACCGAACCTTTACAAACAAGGTTGGGGCAATCTCCACAACTCAATTGGAGGCTCCCAACGACACCACGAAGCTTCACCACAATGGACTATGGCTCCGCGGTGATCTCAACCGTCTAGGATGCTTAAACACCCAAGAGTAACAAGATACGCAAGGGATTAGTGGGGGGAATCAAATTTCTCTTGGTGGAAGTGTGGATCGAGGCCTTCTCAACCACTCCCGAGCAAATCAACAAGTTTGATTGGCTAGGGAGTGAGATCGGGCGAAAATGGAGCTTAGAGCAATAATGGAGCTTAGGGTTGGAAGAGATGAGTCAACGGGGAAGAAGGGGACCCCTTATATAGTGAGGGACAAAGATCCAACCGTTATCCACCTACCAGCCCGGGCCAGCGGTACTACCGCTCCAGGCCAGCGGTACTACCGCAGGGCCGCGCGGTACTACCGCTTGCTGCCAAGCGGTACTACCGCACGGTCATGCGGTACTACCGTACAGGCCCGCGGTACTGCCGCAACCCCAGCAACTACAAGGTCAGAACTGAAACACAGGAGCTGAGGGTGGTACTTCCGCGAGCGCGGTACTACCGTGCCCCCATGCGGTACGACCGCAAGGCAGGAATCCCCTGGCCAGGGGAAGGAAACATCCGTGGCTACTTCCGCAAAGAAACGGAAGAAGCAAAAACCCGACACAGTACTACTACAGAGGTGCGGTACTACTTCCTGACAACATAGCACGGTACTACCGCGGAGCGAAAGCGGTACTACCGTGGTAGGCGTGGATGTAAAAAATTACATCCGCCCCTACTACCACGAGGGAGCGGTACTAGCCCGGTGGCCAACGGTAGTGCAGCTCCAGGGGAGCGGTACTACCGTGGGCACCTGCGGTACTACCGCGCCGCAGCACGGTACTACCGCTGGTGCCAACGGAACTACCGCTCACTTGGGAGCAGTACTACCGCGAGCCAACGTAGCAGCCAGAAA